>NC_065533.1:45499195-45800107 GCF_020184175.1 Aphis gossypii
TCAGTAATATTTGCTTAGACTCCCTCAACCCTGCAGATACAGGAATTTGTACACTTCAAATTTTATTTTTGGATAAAGTACGAGCATTATAATATATGTATAATACGCATCGTTATATAAGAGTGGGTAGTTATACGTACAAATGTATAATAATTTATGTTTATGACATGGATATATATATTATTTGTATAGATACTATTATATATAATTTTAGTATTTTACTATAATACCTGTATTATAGCCGTGCACAAGATAAATTGGTTTAAAGTGACAGTTGTGTACTATATGTTGTACCTATGTTTATAACATGTATATATAAGTGTTCAACATTGTAAAGTGAATATCGATTTATTTTCCTTGGTATAATATATAATACGATGTAAGCTTAATAATAATATGTCATGTGACGAGTATATATCATAATTATTAATTTATATACATAGCATAGCTGTGCACGAGCGATGTGATGACGGTTGTACGATTTTGTATGGTAAACGATTTCTTCGTATCATTTTTAGATCTTATATAAAGCTACTATTCCGAGCTCAGGTCGATTTTATAGGTCAAAGGGTGACGGAATCGGATGTATATTATAATCGCTAGTGGAGGCGTTTTAATGGCTTTCCGGAGCGCCCTCTGTTTGCTGACCGGACATCTCGACGTGTACGCTATAGTACATACGCAAAGCATCCACCTCGTTGGTCAATCACTCATTAAATTCTGTTTTTGGTTAATGTTTGCAGGACCCTACAACGGCGTTACATACTCGAGATGCTCGTGAGCACGTCGTAACCCATATAATTCTATATAGGCCTAGCTATATGTAACATGGGTATCACCATCGTTATTACTCCTTACTCCTTACGCGTTTACGTCCACGCGTACATAATCACATTATTATTATTATACAAGTTTCGAGTTTAAGTCCAATTCAACGTAGTTACCTCTCTATATATTATCATAGTATAAATTATTATCGAGGTAATCGTTTGCATTGGAGTTTAAATATTCTGCGTATATTACTACCTATATAGGTAGGTACCTAAATACAGTAATAGTGCGGTACGTGTATATATTATGTGCATATATTTCACACTGTGCGACAGACACATCATAATATAATATTATAACGACACAAGTACACAAAGTACACAACACAGGATAGGTATATACCTACAGTACCAGTATACCTATACATACTTACTTACTCGTGTACTTACCCATATACGAGTTTTGAGGTACATTACAAAACAAATACAAAATATACACTGCGTGTGTGGGAAAACAGGAGGAAACAAACACTTGATAATGTAGCGTAATGGCGTAATGTACCTACCTATAGCTTATATATACATATGTTATATTTATACGCGTCCTCGGTAGTAGGTAAATTGTATATGTTGGCACATGTGTTCAAATAAATACCTCACATTAAATGTACACACACACACACACACATATAAACATAATATAATGATATAATATTGTAATATCTATATTATATCTGCATTGAATCAGACTGTGAACTCGGGTCAAATAATAAATGTTATTCACACTTAATAATGTACATTATTATTGTACTGCGGGCACGGGGTGATTTCTGTTAACGTACGACATTAACATGATAGTCATGCGATAGATATTTCGGAGAGACGAAAGTTAATCCGCAGGTGTATGCGCGTGATACAGGGTGATTTATCAACCGTACTATTCTTCTAATGTTTGCAATTTTTACGTGAGTATCCCCATCTAAAGTTCAATAACTGAAAAACTACACGTTCACGTATTACGTCAAGTAAACAATTCAATTTAAACAACGCATAGACATTTTCAAAAACAATCATATAGGTACTTAACATGACTGACGATTTATAATAAAAAAAGAGCGGTTATTATATGAAAGCAAAAATGTTGTAAGTATATATCGTCACTACCGCGGAAAACTTATTAAATGGTGTAACAAATATAATTGTTTGAGAATATAGTCGTAGTGAAAATTTAAAAAATTAGGACTTGGTTTAAATTTTTTTTTTTTGAAATTATTGGGTTGACAAACTCGTGTGAAGTTTTCTACATTACAAAATATGCATAAAATTAATCGTTTACAATAATAAAAAAATTGAAATTATATCTTTAATCTTTATGGTGATAAAAATAAGATAAATTCTATTAAGATATAACAAAATTAAGGTAATACTAAATTGCTAATAAATGTAAAATATAATAATAAGATTGTGAATGCAATTATAATGATAAATGATAATAATAATATAATATAGTTTTTTTCACGTATTAGTAACGTATAACCCCTCATCATATACAGTGTGAGACATGTTTAAATGATAGATATTGGGCCTGTGTCCTATTGGTTAAATAATTGGACATAAAATTGTAAATCTGAGTCCCCGTACTAAATTTTTCAACAGCCAGTTTTCGTTTCGGTCAAAATTGGAAGTATCCATTATTATCTACTGTACGAATATACCCAGTATTTAAAGAATAGAAATTTATGTTTGTTTTTTTTAACATTCAATAGGTACATTTAACTCATTAAATAGTTTTCGGTTGAATATATCTAGTATGTTTACAATCAATATAATAAAATATTGTTTAAAGATCAAAATTAAAAGGCGAACAAATTTGGTGATGAATCATCTTGTACATATTATACCCTGTATACAGATAGGTGTACTTTGATTTCCGAAACAAACATTATATTTTATTCGCAACACGTGCGTATACTTGTGTGTATACCAATGTATACGCGTACAAATAATGACTAAAAAACAATATACTACCATAATACGTATTATACAATATATAGGCACTTTAGTGCTGTATTTTTATTTTTGTTATTTTTCAATCGCGTTGTATTTTATGTATAATGTATATACATGCATATAATCGAATATACCCATATATTACCTATATATTAAGCATTTTATCATAATAATATTAACGAGCGATATAATAATACGTATTTGGCTAAGTATAATAGCTGCCAGCCGACTGCCATAATATTATATATATATCTTATTCGGCGGAGTACAACTGTACAAGGGTTACACCCAAAACTTAAAAGGTCACCGTTTGACCCAAGTGTGTACTTTGATTTGTGTGTATTATGATAAATATTAATTGTGTATTATTATAGCCGTATAATGGGCACATTTTATTTTCGAGTGTATAATATACAAACACACTTATTATACCTATATTTATATAACATGTAGGTTGGTACTCAATATATTATTTATAATACACGTTTTCGGACATCACCATCGCATTATTCGTGCGGTCGTTGTTTATTATTATAATGTGTAATATAGGTACATATAATATAAAATAATATAAACCATATACGTGAAGGTATATATTATATATTATTTTATTATAGTTATAATAGTATATATATATATGAATATATAACAATAATTACCATATAAAGATGTATAATTACTGTATAATATGCACAATTATAATAAAATAATGTGATAATTAAACATAGTAGGCATGTAATATTATTTTATACATTTATACATTTTTACATCGTCAGGTCCCATTCGTTTTCGTGCACTTAACGTATAATTAAATATATAGTCACATTTATATACGTAGGTAGGTAACGTAATATACTTATACCGTATAGTGTTGCGGAATAGGTACAAAGGTATGTAAGAACTAAGAGTGGTTTTTGCTCATTTTTTTCCTTTCGAAAATGTTCCCACGACGCGTTGCGGCAACAGCAGCGGTATTATATTATTATACGCTTTTTTTTCGTATAAATGTTGAATAATATAATATCGGCTTTTGCGGACACGTCCCGGTGGAATCAACTCGTCGTTGTCGTCGTAGTCGTAGTCCACAAAGGCTGAAAGGCACGACCACTCGGTCCTATACAACAGCTCCGTCGTTTGTCATCATCATCGTAATATTATATTATAATACACCCTTATAAAAAAATAATATTATTTTATAATAATGCTGGTACTACAGTGGTACGTATAATAAAATATCCGCATAATGTTTATTACGTTATATTATCGTTCTCATCGGCGCGTAGTAATTTAATCAAATCCACAGCTGCAGTACAATATGAACATCGGAACACTATATTATACTATTATGTAGTCTGTCGGTTCCTCTGCCGCCGGTCGCAGACTGTTATATTAAAATATTATTGAACGCACCTCGTATTAATGATTCGCAGCAATATAATAATATAGGCCATAGGCGTATTAACTGGTCGTCCTCAGCTGATAAGTGTACCTTATTCGTCTCAGCTCCACACGTGTTTAATAATTACTTCATCATAATTGTTCTAAACACGTGAAACGTGTAAGAGCTGAATATACAAATCACCAATGTAAGATATATTTTATTAGTATGAATCTAATACTAAATTTTTTTAGAAATTTCATGACTAAATTGGAAATATTATACTAACGGTTATAATACATAATTTAATCACTCAAACACAAACACGTATAACAATTATATGTTTTACAACCACAAAACCTTGACTGGTATTTAGAATTTTTAATAATAATTTGGGTGTGTACGTGTCGAAAATGTAATAGTAGGTACCTATGTATTTAATAATTAGGTAGGTCTGTATAGAAATCGATTCTGAAAATATATACGTAACGATAAATCATTGATGACACGATAAAAGTATGAGGTAATTTGATCAAGTCTAATAATCCACCTATCTATAGGCGGTGATCCTGTTACATATTTATGGTGGGGGACTAGGCTTAAGTATTTGGTAGTAAACAGATCCGCGGGGACCTTGCCACTTCAGTGATATACCATGTTGTCTTTCCTTAATATTTTACTTTTTCATAGAACTTTTTCTGTTCTATATGTTAAACCGATCGAACCGAAGAGAATGAATAAATAATATACAATTTTACTGATTAAAAACACAACATTTTTAAACTGGCTTGTATCTTAAACCATAGTCCGTGGTGTAGGTAAATCATATTAAAATTAATTAAAAATTGTCATTTTGAATCATACGTTAGTACAATTTTAATAGTTGCGTTTAATTGTTTAAGATAACAGCTCTTAGGAAAACAGAACAATTCAATTTTAGAACAATTAATGAGAGTTTAGGAAAATTATCTCTCTATAAAGTCTAAAGTATCAAATGTAGGCGAATTTTGATCCAATGAGAGATAGGTACCTTTACAAACGATTTTTTTGGACCAGTGTATTTACTTGAAAACGCATATTTACACAGTCAGAAACAAAACAAAAAAGGAGGAATAGATAAATAATTCAAAAATATCGATATTATTATTTTTTTAGCTCTACCATATTTTTCAGTTTTTGCATCGACGACGCCGTGGGAATTGCTTTCGCACTACACCCGCCGAATAACTTATATGTGTAAAATATAGGAATTATTTTTATTTTTTGAAAGAATTCGGGTCTCGTATAAATTATTCAGGAAGCTAACCGCACCTCGATCACGGCCTGCCTATATTATGAATGTATCACACTTATTCATACGTTGTTCTATCTATACACTGGAAATTTGGTATACGGGTATACCCATTATATCCGTGAATCAGTGCCGGTGATTATCGAGTGATTAATATTCAGTTTTTACTGTGTTCTACTACACTTACTGCAGTGTATGTGTCGTACGGTAGTTAAACGCATAACAGCACACGAGTCCAGCAGCAGTGATCCGTAGTGGGTATATATAATAATAACAATAACCCGATAACCGCCGTAGTAGTAATGGACATTTTATCATAATAATATTAGGCAGGTAAATTCCTACGTGCTTCAGTCTCAGTGTTTGGGTGTGTGCATCGCATGACGTATACTACTATCATTATTACAATTTACAGCAGTCGTTATGAAACACAATATTATTATTGAAACACATTTTTTTGAACATTATGACGCATAGAGACGTTATACATTTACACAACGACCTTGCGACGTGTCTCTCCGCCAAAGGCCTATTATACTGCAGTACAATATTCGTGTTTATACATTTTTCGTCGGCCACCCCGTGACGGCAAATCGCACACTTCCAGCTCTATCGTTCTAGGCGCGTTATAACGACACACTCGCTCACTCTCTCTCTCTACGCCGCCTTCCCTAGGACCCTGCGCCTCGCCCGTCGCGCGCGGCCTTTGTCCGCGTCTTTAACACTCGATCATCCGCGCCCTACCCGCCCGAGTTGTGTGGGGGTGGGGGTGGGGGACCCGTCGTCTTTTGGCGGCGACGGGCAGCGATAACGTGTCCGAGGGGGTCTTTTTATTATTGTTATTACTGCTGTTATTTCACTCTATCAAACACGTTCGATTTGTCAAAATCGTTAAAACCATCATCGTCCGTCGTCATTGTCGAAAACGTGAAATAACAACAACAACGACAGTAATAATAGCGCACGGTTGGCGTTTCGTGCGAGCACGCAAACGGGCAAATGAATGTTACGAACAATACGAGCGCCACCGCCGCCGCCGCCAAGTACAGCAGCGACAAAAACAACAGCGACAGCGGCATCAGTGGCGGCAATAGCCGTTGTGCGGTGATAGTAGTAGGTAGTAGGACCAACGTCAGCGTACCAGTCGGTCCGTCGTCGTCCGTTTAGAGCGCTCAGCGTCCACACCGCCGCCGACGTCGTCGTCGTCGTCGTCGTCTCAGATAACGCGCGACGATCGCTATCGGCGTCTACGTCCGACGTACAGTGTGGTGCACGCTATCGCACCGTTCCGTCGCAGGTCGCCGCCACTGTTGTTAAGGAATCCTGCTCGGCAGTCAGTGTCGATACACCTGACGTAGAATCGTTTTGTACCCGATTACGACTTCGCGTCTCGTGGCCACTGCAGTTTATTGCCCGCGATTATGCGCACGACGTGAGTGTTTCTCGATCCGCACACAACGTCATCGTCGTCGTCGTCGTCGTCATGATGCCTTGAGTTCTAGGTAACTATCCCACTGGAGTTGTCAGCCCACGTATTTTATACTTACCTAATTATTATTGCGATTACCGCCTCGGTCATCGGCCGGAGCCCAATATCAATCCGAACGTTCTAAACGTTTTTTTTTTCTCTCGAGTCGCTGCTTTTTAAGTACTACCTCGGTTTTTATTAGGAATTCGAGAGTTCAAAATAACCACGTAAAAAAAAAAAAAACAATAGTTTGTTTCGAATAACGGCGTTCAGAGTCGATGGAGATCGACGCACACCATCTCCCATAACTCCCATTGCGTTCGTTCTCCTCCGTGACTTTTATGCATCGAGAAGAAAAGCGTTTTTACACTTCTCGATGTTGACAAGTTTTTAAAATTAAAATTTATTTGATCTGGTAAGTACATAGGAATTATAGACCTTGATTACACTGACTTGGAATAGGTCTGGTACGTTACAGTGCATGTACAACACCTGTGTTTTTATCATTGAACTGCTATTGTTGAGCATAAATTGTTTACAGTTACACTATACTATGCACTCATCTCATATTTATCAGATAAAAAAAATAACTATATGTAAAACTATTTGTTTTATTTATTTCAATTGAGTAGTTTAAGTGTGTAAGATATAGTTTAAAAATATAACATAGGTACCTACCTATCATTTCCAGTTTTAATTTTAACAATTTTTTTTTATTTTGAACGATTAAATTAATTGTTATTTTTTATGAATAGAAATCTTAATGAAATGTATTAGTTATTGAAAACAATCACTATTTTGTTGTTAATATCAGATTAAATAATTATTAATAAATAATATGTATTACTTTCTTAGATCAAAATTTATATTATTATACATTTACATTTTTTTATTATTAGGTATTTTTTATTATACAGTTACTTTCACAAAAATGAAAATACAATTAATACAAGATTTAAAACTATTGTTATTATTGATAAAATCAATGTTTTTAAATTCTATCTGACAGAAAAAATACTACATATTATGTATAGAATATAAACTAATTAATAGAATATTTTTATGATTTATTTTATTTTTTTAAAGTTTTTTGTAGTACAAACTAAACAATATTTTGGTTGTTATATTTAAATATTTAAAACTTTAAGACTGTAATTTGTTAGATACCATCACATTGTATGGTATTATTCAAAAATGAATAATTTGTATAAAAAAAAATATTCATGGTGGGTTACACTGAAAACCCCTACTGGTTGCATCTTAACCAAGAATTATTAACTTATTTATGTAATATAAAAATAATTAGTAATTTTTATATTAATTAAGCCTACAACAGTCCATTGTGTGACTAAGTAGAATAATTATATCATATATGTTTGTGTTAATCTAGTACAATAAATGTATTATTATGTACATATGGATAATACTCATAAGTGTAATAAATACAACTTTAATTTGTTTGATAGTTAAACATATTAGTTTTTGTAACAAATTTTATGATACATTCTATTTAATGAGACTTATTTTTCTAAAACTAAAAGATAAAGTAGCAGTGATTTTTATGAATATTTGTTGCGTGTATTAAGTATAATAAGTGATTTTTATGATCTCATAAAGATAAAATTTTCAAAACTATGACAATGGGTGAACCATTTATTATAATATTATATTAGGTAGGTAGGTATATCTAATAACACAGTACTAAGGTAATCACAACATTTACAAAATTAATTAAGCCTAATGTTTCTATTGTTTTTTCTCAATAGTAAATCTGTTATTAAGTTTGAGATAAAAATAAAAATATTTTTATTAAATATTGATTTAAAGTTGAATTTATTATGAATTGTGAGTATTTAGCAATCAAATAATATTATATTAATTAATTAATCTGAAAAAATTGTATTTAATTTATAGTTATGTTGTTTTCATAAATATTTAGTTAGGTAGACTAATCAATTTGCATAATAACAATTAATTAAGAATTTAAAAAAAAACAGTAAACAACATTATATTTTTCAAAAAATATTATTTTAAGATACTGTTTTACCTATTAAAGTTTTCAAATGTAACTAAGCTTATTTCATATTAAGCTATTAACTAAGAAAATTAAAATTTATATTTTATAAACATAACATTAGGTATCTACTTGATATGAATAAATGTAAATTAATTTAATACTATATTTTCAATATTATATTAAAAAAAAAAAATATTTATTATTCATTAAAAAATATCTGACTTTTAATTTATAACTTTTATAATTAAGTTAACTATACGAGATCTAATCAAAAAGTACCTAACAGAAATTTTCAATTAAAAAAAAAAATTCCATAAATAAAATTGATGTAAATTACCTAAATGAATTCATTTTTTTTTTTCAAAAAAGTCCATATGTTTTAACAAGTTAGATCAAATTTTTAAATGGGACTATTACACATTAATTTTTAATAATTTATATTAACATTTTTTTACACTTCTATGATGAATATTTGTGATTTTATTTTTATGTGTCATATCTACTTAAAAATAATGAAATTCCTAGAGGTATTTTTACTGAAAAAAATATCTAAACATATAAAAGAGTTGCATGAAACTTTTTGAGCTTTTTCTTCTATCTAAAACATATGTTAACCAAATAAAAAAAAAATACTAAATACATCATTATTTTACCAGCAAATGGCAAATAACAATTTTTACTGTTGACATGGACCCAAAGAAAACATTTAAATACAAAAGAGATTTACCTGCTGTAGCCTATGTTCTCATATACAACTCTCATGTGCCACCTTTGACGAGAGGAGTACAACTTACTAAAAATGTTTAAAGACTATTCAGAATATGACAACTGATGTGTGAATACATCTCTCTTTGTAATTTGACTCATGATGATTTTATTTTTCTACAGTTTCACATTGGCTAACTAATTTTTATTTGTTATTGTTCTTAAGTTTATTTTTAAATTTTCTAAATACAATAATTTTAAATATTGTTAGTTACTAACAGTTCTGATCTACCAGTACCATATTCTTTGTATGTCAGCACATCAAACACCTATACACCTGGTGACATTCCAATCTAAAAACTACCACTAGATTGCTCTACTAGATTTTAAATATATAACGCATATACAATTACATATTTTATTTATTTTGAATAAATGGATAATTCATATTTATCTTTTTACTTTTTTTTTTAAGTATAAAATAAATAACTTAACAAAAACCAATGCTTTCTTAACATTTTAAGTTAAAATAAATCATAGATGTCTTCTAAGCTGTTAAATTTTTCAGTAATAAAATAATAAAATTAATAGTTAGTCTAAGCTCAAGGACATTTTTTTCATTCCATTTTTAACTATATTATCAAAACTTAACTTACCTATTGTAATTTAGAATTTTTTTTATTAAATTTCTTTTATTTGTCAAGTATAAAATGGATACAATATACTTATTAAAAGATAGTATTGACAAAATAAATATAAGATTCAAAATTAGTTTTTCTACTTCTATACTTATTATTATACTTTTTCTGTGCACTTTTAGTATATACCTAGTCCAAAAGTTTCAATTAAATTAAATTCATCATGTTTTTATCAATAAGTTAACAATTTATTTCATAAGTTACATTTTCACTTTATTTTGTTTGAAAACTAAACTATATTATGTTGTATTTAAAATATTTATAGTTATGGTTAATTTGTAAAATATTTCATTATTGGAAGTTATGGTAAATCATAAAAGTTAAAGCTGTTGGTAAATAGTAATAATTCAATGTACCTATTTCCCAAGATATCACTGATTTATTGATATGAAATAAAAAATATAAATTATATTTACTTACCTACACACTACTTTTATACTTCCTTGAAATATTATTTGTTCATTATGACCTAATCAGTGTTAATTTTTTCCTAATACATAGAATCTAAAATCTATTATTTCAATTCTAATTAAACCAATAAGTTTAAGCTGGTGAGTCCAATGTATACAAAACATTTGTTGATAAGAGATACAATTATGGCTTATAAAGCATTGTTTAGGTGTTCTTAATTTAACTGTAGACACGATAATATAAATCATTTCTATTAGAAAAAGAAGAGAATATTAAATTAATAATAAAATTATAACCAATAATTGAATTAATTTTTTATACTTAAACTAAATAAATGAAGTTCTAACTTTTTATAATTATGGTCTGTAATAGGTTCTATAACTGAATAATCTACCTTCTTGTGTTTTTAATTATCATAACTATATATAATAAAAAAAATTACATAGGTATTGTAAATATTTTAATGTTAACAATAAAAGTTAATAACTAAAGTATGAATAATTTATTAAAAGTTAAAAAAATATTTTAAGTTTAATCAAGTGTAAATTTTATTCTTAAATTAATTGTTGATGATTCATTAGTTATTAGCTTTTAAGTTAAATAATATGAATATATAAATATATCAATATATCATTTCTTAATAATCTTACATTAAAAATAAATTGATGTACTTACTAGTGACCTTGAAAGTTGAAATAATACTATTGTGTGATGTGTGATTTTTTTTTTACATCATGCTAGTAAAAATATGTTACAAGGTTTCTGGAAAAAATCATGTCTTTGTAAAAAATATTTTCCTTACTTATTTAAAATAAAATAAAAAACACTAATTTTAAATATGAATTCAAGTTGGATATTATAATTTTATTTATTAAAATAATAGTTAAGTAGATAAAGTTACCTACAATAATTGTTTGCAAAATGATATCTTTTCATGAACTTAATGAACTTAAATAATGTCCAGATATCATATTAACTTTTATATCACTACTTTGACTTTTTGTTATTATAAAATATAGTTCAAATAATTATTTTATATCATCTAAATACTCTCTATCATCTATCTACATTTATGGCTGTATTGTATTTTGTATTTACTTATTGGTTTGTTTGTCTGATTTGAGTTTGAAAATCGAAATATAATCTATTTATGAATATATTTTTTTTATATAAAAAATATACAACCCATACAGCAAATATAATAAATATACATGAGCTATAAAGTAAAAGCATTATGTTGTCTGATTTAGAAGCCATTCATTAGTGATACTTAGCTTGGAATTGATAGTTTGGAAAATTAAGTTAAAAGACCATTTTCTTTTAATTCTAAGACAAAGATTTCCAGATGTGTAGAGATGTTTAAGTAGTTAATTAATAGATTTTTCTAATCTTTCTAATCAACTAAAAAAGCATTTTAAAAAATTTTCCCTCAATTCCAAGATCTCTGTAGTAACTTAATTTTTTTTGAAAATATTTAAAATAGATTATAGATTATTATTCAACGTTTTTCTGCCGACTTCCTGATCCATCATAAATTCACAATATATTACATATATTACAATAGGTATCACAGTTTTTTTTTTATAATTTATTACTCTGTCATATTATCTTCAGAAATTAATTAAAGTTTTTCTAGATTTATAATTTTTTTTTTTTTTTGAAACATTATTATTTAATTTATTGATATTTTTTTAATTCAATTTTTTACTTTTCTGTAAAAAATAATTTTAGTTGGTATATTAGGTGTTCATTAACATTAAATTTGTTGTGTTCTTATTTGCATTAAAGTGATCAAGTAATACAAAACATCAAATATAGTTTTTAAATTATTTTCACAAATTACCCATAATAAATTTAAACTTATACCTTAATTCGTTTATAGCATAATATCAATTCAAACTATTATGATAACTAATATTTTGTCCTTGTATTTAATTGCCCAGTATTTTATTAATTATTGTGTTAATAATTTTTCAACAACTATACATGTTTATGTATATATACATATATTTTAAACAATATTTTCAAGGATAATTTGTATAAATTATGTTAAACGAAAAATTTTATTGATTTTCTCCTTTACAGAATATATTTATTTTCTTAACTTTTCTGTGAATAAAGTGGTTGCGAGTAATGAATACAAACCTTATTCTTATTTTAAATTGTTTAGATACAATAGCAATTTCTTATCATTCTTACATAATTACATTATTATTCTATGATATAATTCTATAGTAACTGTATGACTATACAGTACAGACATAAAGTAATTAATTAATTTTTATTTTTAATTTTTTGATTATTTGGCAAAAATACATTGCATAGGTTGTCATTATTTGATATATTTTATATTCTTCAATTCTAAAATAACTAATAAAATACAGACTATTCATTTTTAATTATTTATGCTGTGTGTATGTATAGTGTGTATGAAATATGAATGCATAACTATAAAATAATTTTCAATGTTATATTTTGTCTAATGCTTCAGTTGTCATGTTTCTTTGATTCCTTATAGTTGAAAAATGTTTCAAGGAAAATCTATGCATCTGTAGGAATATAAATATTAAATAATATGAATAATTAACTGTATTAGATATACCTGATTATTCAGCTCTGTAGTTTATTAGCAAATTAAACATTTTTAAGTTAATAAATAATAATATATAATAAGTTTTTATTATTTTTTCAATATTATAAAATAATTATAATATGTTTATTATCAATGTGAAATTTTGTGCATTATTTACAAAATTTTAACAAACGCAACATAAACAATATTGCATTCAGCAGAATTAACATTGTGTTATTAGCTTTAGTATTAAAGTTAATTTATTTATTATCAAACTGAAAGGAAGAACGATATTCTTGTTTGTGGATTTTTTACGATATTTCAATTTCAAAAATTATCTTGAAAAATAAATTTAAATATTATAAAAAAACTAACTTACACATACAGATAATACTCTTAACTTTAAGTTAAATAATATATTGATTCACTCTTATACTAAAGCTAATCACTCAAGATTAATTCTGCAGAACACAAATTTACTATGTTGCACAAGATTAGATAGAAAATAAATGATAGCCTGACCTCCTCTTAATATAATACATTTTGAATAATTTTAATGATTCTGTTACTGATAATTAATTGTATTCAATAGTATGGAAATCCTCAAGGCGAGTTTCAAACATAAAGTAAATAATTTGACACATCAATATGGAACCAGTTGTAGAAGAAGTAAGAGACATCACTATTCGAAAAGTAACACGATGGTGTTGTTCAACAATTATGGTATTTGGAGGAGTAGTACCGTACATTCCTCAATACCGAGAAATATACATCAAACAAGATGCAGAAGGCTTCTCAATGTATGTATGCCTAGCACTGTTAGTTGCAAACACTTTGAGAATATTATTTTGGTAAGTATTAATTGCTTAACAATTATTTCAAAATACTTACCTATTTAAAACAAAAAATTTAATTATAGGTTTGGTAAACGTTATGAGCTTCCATTGCTATTTCAAAGCATTGTAATGAATATTATGATGTTACTTATGATACACTTATGTGTAAAAGTTCGTAACAAAACACAGTTAATCAGAGGACCAGACAGATATTTTACTGGTATACTTTGTACAATATATTTTTAGCTTTATATTAAATTTGTTTAAAAAATATTCAAAATTCAGATAAAGTAATCATTTTTATCATTCTTTGTAGATTTTGATTGGCATTACTTTTGGCAATGGACAGACTTTCAATCTTATATAGATTTTTTAATCGCTATGAGTATTTGTCTTTCCATTATAACATTCATATTTCTGCACAATGTTATATTCATTGAAATTATTGGATTTCTTGCTCTCCTAACTGAAGCCATGTTGGGTGTTCCTCAATTAGTCAAAAATTTAAGAAATCGATCTACAGAAGGAATGAGGTATTTATTGATATTTATTTTTTAAATTATTTAACTATGATATCACATGTTCTTACTTTGTGTATCTAATAAAAAAAGTATTCAATTTAAATTTAAATTATTTTAAATATAATTAAAAATATTTTATTTTTTAATTTTTTTCTATGAAATGATGGAACACTTATATCTTATCTTAAAACCTAAAGTGGTGCAATTAAGTACCTAAATATCTTTTAAAAATAGAAGCATTAAAATAATTTAAATTGTCATCAATATATAGTCATTAATATATAGTTCCTAGCTATTAGCACATTAAAACTATTAGTTAATTTAATTATATTAATTTATTCTATGAAGGCTAAAGCTAAGGAAAAAATTCTTTCAACTAAAATAATACCTATATCTACATTAGTGAACTATCGCTAGGTGAACTTTAGTCACTATTCAATTATAAACTACATTAAACAAATGAGTGATCAATAATATTTTAAATTAAAATGTATGCATATAGCTTTCAATAATTATATTTATATATATATTGAATATATTATAACTATGTTATTTAATTGGTGTATTAGGTACTGCTTCTGATGTGTCATTAATAGTTTTTATAATTAAATAGTATTATAACGAAAAATTCATTATATTTTGTCTTGATTATTTATAACTTTATCACAATAATTTCAATAGCCAAGATGTCAACACAATATATAATACACTTTATTGACTATTCTAATTTATTTATTTTTTTGTAATAAAGGCGATAGTGCAATTATTTTCAAAAGCATAATTATTTAATAATATATGCAATAACTATAAAAAAATTCACATTTGTGTAACATAATTTATCACCAAGTTTTGTTAACTTTATTTCACACGATCACTGATACGGTATACTTTCACTGTTTTCATTAATTTACATGAAAATTTCTTAGTTTTTATCATTATTGTTGACTTTGACTTATTTTTTTAATTTTTAAATGTTATTCAATTAATACTGAATCTCATTTTGAATTTTGAATAATTAAAGTAAAAATGTTAATATTTTTGTTGTGATATACAAACTAATTAAATCTTCACTTTTATTTATTTAAAACGCTTATAAACTATAATAAGGTAGATTATTCTTAAAAAATATTGATTTGTTATTAATTAAAACCAAAAAAAAATATTAAAAATTTTAAATTTATTAATGACTAAGTCTCAGAAATAACTTAAATTTTTTTTTAATAGTGTTACAATGGTATTACTTTGGACAACTGGAGATGCATTTAAGACTTGTTACTTTGTAAGTCGAAAAGCGCCTCTACAATTCTGGATGTGTGGCACACTTCAGGTTATGATAGATCTGACAATACTTGGTCAAGTAGTCTGGTACCGTAATGAACCACCCTATAAAATTCCTCGAATAGACTGATCTGTAAATTGATTATCTCGATATAATATTTTTTAAATTTTCCAAACTAAAATTGTTATTATCATTGTTAGATCTTCTAATCTCAAATTAGGAATTGATTGTAGGTTGTTAATGTTTGTTTATTTAGTGAATTTTATTTATTTATTTATTTTTACTGTATCAGTTAGTTGTATATTATTCATCGATATTTTATAAAACTTTTTAAAAATGCATCAACCTCTATCAATTATATTTGCTATAGACTGTTAAAAATAAGAATATATTATTAAAAATATTGTTTGTATGATTTGATTTCATGAGAATTTCACAACCAATAATTATGTGCACAATTTATTATAATTGAAATAAATATATCATTACATGTTATTTTATAAATTTTAGTGCATTAACTTTATAATAGTTTTTGTTAAATAAACAGAAATCTGTATTGTGCCTACACTATTATAACTAGAGGCTAGATCAATATATATTTTGTTATATTTAGGGGCCATCACTCGGTCATATTCTTGACTTTACTACCTTATATCTTATAAAATATTAGTTTATCTATTTAATAGTTATTGTGAATAATTTGTTGACACTCTATATTGTTTCTATGTTATTATTTACTTCCTTATATTTTATGATATATACTTGTTAAAAAAAAAAATGAAAACATATAACTGATTTTTTTTCAATTGTACTTCTCCGTCTTTGAATAATTTTATTATATAGAAATAATTTATCATACTTTATAATCTGCATCTTATTTAGTCTTCCATATTATGCACAAATAAATTGTAATAATTCAAATTTTAATTATTTTTTTCGCATTTAATTTTAATAACAGTAATTTGAACATAAATTTAAAAAAAAAACAATTATTCATATAACATTTATTTACTTTCAATATTCTTATAAAAAAAACTTTAATTTTTATTATACTTAATACTTAATACTTATTAATATTAAATATAAAATAAAATCCAAAAAATATTTTTATTTAATTAATAATTGAAATAAAAGTAATGAAAATTACATTATTTTTAACATCATCCTATGACTTTTGTAAGAAATAAAAAATAAAATAGAAATAATTTTATGTAGACATTTTTTAAATGCAATCTATTGTATATGGTAAATTTATTTAAACACTATTAATTAATTATGTTCATAAAACTTAAATATATTTTAACTTGTAAGGCGGAGAAGTATTTGAACAAAGTTAATCATTAATAATATAAAATATGAGAGAATATAAAATATTTATGCATTTATATATTAATGATTAATATTGTAATAAATAAGTATTTGTTAATTAAGATTTAAAATTGTAAAACTAATAATATTATTGATTATAATGTTAATTGAATAGTTGAGATGTTGGTGCCTGTATTTTAAGTTATTGAGCTATTTTTAAAATACCTATATTTACTATATAGAATACCTATAATGTCAAACATTTGTGATAGCTTTCGAGTCATTATTAATATTTAAACCTTAAATGTTTTGTGTTTAGTAATGGGTATAAATATTTTATTAAAATGTGTATATGTAGTATGTAATTAAATGCTTATTATATATAATTGTAACCAAGTCTAAAAATGTATTTAGATATGTCCTTATTTCAGAAATTATGATGCTTTATTGAGTGTTATAGTGGATTCACGTTCCTTATGTTTTTCTTTACAATATTAACGCACAATATTTTTTTCAATACTTTTGAAAAAGAAACTCAATTTTTAAGCTATAACAGTTCTGAAATTATGGATATTTTTAAATGCATTTCTGGTCATGTCACAAAATTGAATTATTTGTACATTTTTTTTTCATCAAACGGCTGTGTCGTCTATTAAATTAATAATAGATTATATTTCTAAATTATCAAACAGCCTCCTCTTATGATTCATTCTAATTTTTCCTGTTTAACTTAATGCTTGATTTAATTACATTTTTTTTTTTTTTGATATTAAAGCGAACTTTTATGTGTATCATTAAATTTTATTTACTATCGACTATACTTACATGCTATAATAAGCCATATTATTATCTTTAAATCGGCTTCTGGCTGACTACTGCGTAAGTCTTCCCTTATTTTCTCACATAATTACTTTCAAACTGCACATACGTTTTTACATTTTATTGTTCTTTTATAGTTATACATTAATTATAAACTTTTGTTGTTTTTAATTATATGTTTTATTCAATACTTGAATTTCATATATTTCATCATTTAATTATTCAACTTAAATAGTATTTTAATATTTTATGACTATTATTTATTTATTTATTTATTTATTTGTTTATTTAATAAAAATGCGTTATTACAAATCAATGTCTCGTTGTCCCAAAAGTTTAAATGAATCTCAAGCTTCATTTTCTAATTTATAATTACTCAAAAACATTGTTCCAATTATTCAGTTTTAATTTAGCATAATGAAAAATTAGATGTTTATGAAATATGAATTATAAATTGTATGTTATTTAATTATTAGTAATAATATTTTATTGTATTGGAGGCAGTGGCTTCAAACCAAAAATAATAATTATTTTTTATTTTTTATTATTCTCTGCTTAATAGATAAATTAATTATTTTGTATCTCTAAATGTATTTTTAGGTAGTAATTCAAATTTCAAACCCATTAATTATTTAAAATTGACTTGTTTAGGTTTTATAGGTTTTTTTATCAAAAATAATACAATTTATATGAGATTTACTTTTAATATGTGTAAATTTGCTTCACAGTGTGATATTAAATGATGTGCACAATAGAAACATTTGTTAAGTAGTGCATTGTGATTATAATTTAATGGATATTTCTTCAGAAAACTTAACTTCATGACACCAATTCATTGTATCAATTATAAAAACATTTAAAAATCCGTATTAAGACTGTATGCAGATATATGCAGTATCTGCAACAGCTTACAATCACGTTGAAACGAATTTTTCTATTAACTTTTGACCCTTCATTTTTAGTAAAAATAACAACCATCAAGTAACTACAATTCGAATAATAACCAAATCCGTCCTATTCTGATCCATGTATAACTGATATTTGCATCAATATCCACCTGGTCGCAAGTGACAGACGCTTTAAATTATATTTTATTATCACGTTATGGCTTTTAAGTTTTAGCGTTCCATTCTGCGAGAAGTATCTTATTGGGCTCGTCATTTTTATTGCGTAGATAACCATTTATGTGTTTATGTATAGTATATACGTGTATATTATAATAAATTATTCCTTAAACTGCTGTAATTCAATAAATGCGGTCATCTCGCTCTCGAGTCCCTGCAGCTTAGAAGGATACTTCCCTAACTTTTGATGGCCTTTTTATTTTTATTTTTGCCATTGCGTTAACTTAAATCTCTACACATTATGCGCGCTGTTTACGAGACACTTGCATGATAGATAATAGTTTGAGTATACTACTTCGCAATGGAAAACATAGGTACGTTCGTTAAAGTAAACCCAATCGTCCTAAATCCTAATACATCATCGCGTAACTTAAGACCACCGTATATACATTAGATAAATATCTAAATTTCTCCTCTCGGCCGATCTGTCTAGTGTCTCGCTCCCTTCGCACTATCATCCACATCGATCATCCCAGTATCGAAGCGTATAGGTAACGATGAATATATACCGCACGGGCCCCGTGACGGCGTGAACTTTATAATAATTCATATTGCCTGATGTAGATGCTATCACGTCGACCACCAACCGAAATTTTATAATTTAAAACCGTATCGTGTCTGTAATGTGTCACACTTTATACAGCCGATGAGAGGTACCCACTCACCCTGCAATGCCGACGGCACCTTACTTAAATATGTATCACTATCCCATCGATACGCGTTTAAATACATACATACTACACAATTTCACACGGTCCTCGTGTTCGGTAATAACAGAATATTGACATAATATTACGTTTCAAATTATTACTTATATTCTATCTGTAGTACATGTATTTTAATCGTTAGTGTTTCATGTTTGTATAAGTACGTGTGCTGTGTACACAGTAGAATATTGATTCTGTCGGTATTGGCTTTGTATGCGTCCTAACACTACAATGTAAACACGTTATATTATTATAATATAATATAACATATATTATGTAGCCCTTATGATTTTACAGAAATGTTCGTTCCATATAGTTATGAGCATTATCGTTACTACGCGTGTTCTCGCGACAACCGCACAAAAATTTCCTGCCAAATTTATAGTAGATATGAAATTATAATAATAAATGTAGGTAACTATTGTGTCCTATAACGATAATGGTTTATAGCAATTTCCAGTCCTTATTTTTAAATAAAATCAAAAAATCACAACACTGCACAAGTTGTTTATTTGCGACAAGCTCAAAATGTGTGGAGGCGTGAAGTTGTAAAAAAAAAAAAATTCGGACGATTTGAACACTTTGTTTGAGACGCATATTTTTTTTAAGTCGTGTACACACACTATACTACATTTGCATTTTCGTGTACTGCACATATAATACTATAATAATATATTATGCTGTTCTCCACACTTAAATAGGGACTGGACCGATTTCATATCATTTGTAAACAAGTACAACCGAGTACAAAAATGCGTGAGAACACGCACGCACGTTTAATGCTACAATATATTTTTACTTAGAAGCCGTCCACTTTTTTTTTTTTAGAGACCTTATTACTACCTCCCTCACATCACACACACACCTACACAGTACACACATACACTGATATAATGTGTAACAGGCCACAAATTCATTTGTAAACGTTTATACATATAAATGTTACGGGTGTGTGTTATATTAGCAACAACTCTCTATATATAGTTATAAGAAATATTGTATAAGCTCCTGTATATATTATTATGTTTTGTTTTATAGGTATATAGTTAACAATATTGTTTGGTTTGCTGTTTTTCGAGTGTTCACACGACCATAATATAATTATTGTGTATTATCTTTAAGCCATTATGTGACGTTATATATTATTATGCTGTATACCTTATTCGGAAAATTCGTGCACGTGTGATGACTGAAGTTTAAAAACCTTTTTCACCACCATTGATTTATTTCTCAAAATCCCATCACGTTATACAACTTTACTACGATATTATATATAACTCTATATAAGTGAAATATCTATGGGTTGAAATTTGATGTTTTTTTTTTCATATACATTTTGCTCGGAACTCGTTCGTGCGTTTCTTTTATTTTCTATATATAATTCTACGTCATATAGATTTTTCCCTCGAAGGAGGAGACGTAGTACTATATATTTACTAGTTCGGTTAATAAATCGGTAGTTTTTCTTCAGACGCTTGTGTCCTATTCCGCTGAACAATACGTTTAAAATTTTTTTGCGACCGACAAACAATTCCCCGATCACACAGCCGCCGCGGCCGTGGTGATGGACGATTTTGTTTCGTTCGTGTCTTCCGGACACCCGTCAATTTGTTTTCAGCGTGTGTAGTGTATACGGTCGCGTTCCGGTGAACGTTGCCTATATAACAAAATAAATGGTACCTAAAATGTTAAAAATTTAAATCGTAGATAAGAATATTGTTCTATACCGCTTTTACAGTAATATCATATTATATTATGTAACAAATAATTACAATAATAATAATATATTATAATATACATTATTGTCCATCACGCCGTTTAACTGCTGCAACACGCTTGATTACTACATAATGTATACCTACCGAATAGATCTCGATTATAATATTTATACAGCCTATACAGTTTTGTTCACGCACACACATATGCATATTAATAAAATTAATGTATTATTATTATTATATATTGTGTTAGTTGACACGTTTTTATATTGTATTACGATGTACCTACACTAATATTGTTTATTGTTCTGTTTATTGTTAGTGTTACATGTGTATTGACTATACCGTTTAGTATATTATGTTATTAAAGAAAAACTGAAATTTTATTTTTATTTCAATAAAATTGTCGTTATCACACCGCTAACTGCGTATACCGAGTTATTTTATTTGCCCGTCATCCCGTTATACACAATACAATATTACCTTATTATATATTATTATTTATAGGTACCTCGACAACTACTTATACTTATACTTATACTTATACTTACCTATACTCACATATAGGTATAATGTAGTCTATACGAAACATGACGGATGGTGATTGTAGATGAGAAGTCTGAAGTCTCAAAGATACACGGAATCCCGGATCGAATATAAAAGCTTTCGATTTAGACTATATAGGTTAGGTTAGCGTAGCGAGGAGGGATGTTGTACAGATGCATTTACATTTTACACCTCTCATCCACTACCGCTTTTATTTATTACAGATAAAACGGATACCAGCATATACATGTACCTTACAGAGAAATGGTTAAAAATATATATTGCTATTGACAAAATATATGAGGTAGGTACAAGTAGGTATAGTGCGTTTTATTTTTCCGATAATGTTATTATTTTTATAACGACCTCTCTCCCTCGTCCCCGGACACACTGCACATAAAATATTATATTTACTGAGTGGCAACAATCGGAAAAGGGGTCAATGAGGTGGTTTTCTCCGTTTAATTTTTAGAGACTTATACTGCAGGGCTGATGTTAAAAATTAAAATCCTTAAATCTGAATGTGTCTTCTAAAAATTAAAAAAAGTTTTTATAAAAAATATGATGTATAATTTAATATGGGCAGATGAGCAGGTCAATGAAACATGGATGACAGTGGCCGGAGAATTGCTTGTATTGTAAAAAGCGAAAACCATATAGGAGGAACAAACATTTGATAAGTATTTACTAGGACGATACCGAATTACGGCCGGGAAATACAATTATCGTGTTTTAAATATTGATATAGTTATATAATATTATACTACAGTTACATTAAATGCACAAACTGATAATTATAATATGTACCTACGTGTAATGAATAAAAATAATATATTTGTAATTATACGCTGTTTCTTAAAATTTTATAAACGTCAGCAAATTAATTAATTTTTTATTTTGTTTTCAATACATTTCTGACTAATCCTCTAAATTTTTTTATTAGTTTCCAAATCCATGAAATTGATTTTCAATGAATCAATTCGAAAATTTTTGGCATATTTTAAAAATTCAAACATGTTGGAATGTGGCTATCGGTTCTCAGTTTTGAATTTAAAATAGAAAGCTTCACTTCCATTATTCGTTCTCCAAATATTATTCAAAGTTGCCCAAAGTGTGGTCGTAAAAGTAGTACCATAGTAAATTTGATTATTGACTGTATAGTTATGTTACTAAATTCAGTAACTCTTGAACCCATACGTGGTTCAGCGATCAATTTCAAAAACATATTTCCCACATTATCTGGAAAAAGAAAAGTCAATCCAAAAACGTATTGCAACCATTTTCCAATTTCCGAGTAATTATTTTTGTACTCTATGGTCAGTCCTAATTCTATATAATTTTTGTCCGCTATAGGTTTGAGTGGTTTGACTAAGACGAAATCTGCATTCAATCAAAACAGGACTTTTTAACTTACAGCTTGAAGAATTCTTTTTCTCAAAGTCAAAAATTACCTGTATGTTGTGGCTTAAATATAAAATTAATTTCTATACATTTACTTATTAGCTTATACAAAACAGTTTTTTACGTAAATCCTACATATAATATATATTTTTTATAATCTAGGTCGAACAGGAATTTATTTTTTATTTTTAAAACCAATTGCTGAAAGAATTTCATTTAGCCATAAATTAAAAGATGTAACCCTGACTGCAATTTGGATAAGCGCTTATCAGATAATCGATAATCGAATACAAACCGCAATTATTATTAAGACGGTAAATTTGTCTTAAATTTTATTATGATCTAAATCCGTTTATTGCAACCGCCAGCCGCAACTCGGACTCAAAGATTTGTAAAAGACATTTTGACCTGTATGGGCGGTCAACATTTTGTCACCGGTAATATAAATGTTGATAGAAATATAAAATGATGACAACAGCCAACAGGTAGGTATATTGTTATTATATTATCTATATTCTACACGTCTTTAGGTAGAACTTAACGTAATACTGTAAAAAATTATTTTTCGTATTTATTAAAATCTAAAGAGACAAGCCAGCTCTCATTGATTTACATCGAAATACCATCACAATAAAAGTGTTTTAAGTACTTTTTAGGTAGATCCATGAAATACTATTTTAATACTTTTAATTTATACACTTTTATTGGTAGGTATTTAAGTGGTTTAAACAATTGTATAATTGGTACTAATTTTCAAGGGTATTTGTTGTACAACTTTTAAGTGCCCATTTAATAATTTAGACTTAACAACTATAATTAAAAAGCTGTACAACTAGTAGGTATCGCCCGATGTTCCCGGTATCGGTCTGCTGCATAAAAAGTGTATAGATTGACTATTGGGTCACTGGTCACTGCACTGGATGTGTCCAATTAGTGCTTTACGCTTGCGTGTGGACTTTTTCCATTATTAAAATTGCATAGTATATAATATGTTCTACCTACCCATATTTAGTGCTACGTTGCTGTTGTTCACGACCGTGAAAATTTGTAAAACAAGTATAACTATTGTTTTGGAAAATTAATGATTACCATCACTGATAAAGTTTCGTAACGTAGTTACTCGTTACTGCAGCGTGACTATTATTTCCGGTGCCAAACTTTTCGGGACTGGTTGTCGATAGGTACTAAATTTTTAATTTATAATTTGTACCTTTACTTTAATTGTACCTATTTGAAGATACTACTATTGTTTATTTAAACTGAGTCCTAAGTATACGTAGTCAACTAGTCAACTTTGCACAAATTTTCGTACGCAATCGCTGTACTAAAAGGGACAAATATACGCAATCGTTTATCACCGGTTAAATTGGATTTTAATAATAGGTATAATATCATTAAATACAAAAAACGATTGTGAGCGGAGACAGAGCGTCATCAGCCCATATCACACTGGTACTTAGCATATATTTTTTAATACTGCTATTGAAGTAATTTACTATTACGGTAATTTAATTTAATTTTGTTTCCAACAACATTGCATTTATTAATTTATTACATTATTAATGGAGAGTGGATTTTATGTAATAAAAAAGTATGTAAATATTTATGTTTTTTTTTTTTGCCAAAATGTGTATAAAAAATATGAAATATTTGACAAAAAAATCGGTTTTTTATATTCATTTTTAATTAATTGTCAATGTTTTTTTAATATTATAAAAAAAAGTACCTGTTCTAGATATGACCACATTAGGTATAGATTTATTATGTATCTACATTTTTTTTTTTTTGATATTCTAATTAATAATTATTCATTTAGTCATTTTTATTGTTGTCTTTTTGGATAAAGTTGGATACAAATATACAATATATATTTGAAAATATTCTTTCAAATTTAAATGTTGTGCAGTTAGGTCTATACGACATAAGTATGTGAATATTGGTGAAATATTCAAAAATATGTAAAATAAAAAAGTTTCATTTTATTCAGTGTGTTAATCATGCTTATTTTTAATCAGGACTAAGAAATTTATATTCAATACAATTATATTTTTACTTACAAATCCGCACCCTAATTATTAATACTTAATTTTATTATTATTTAATTATGTTCAAAATATTTAGACTAACTTTATATGCATATGAAACACATTTTTGTTTTAATTGTTGATACAAACTGTTATACGTTTCATAAATAAAATTGATCATTTAATACAATATGTTCTTTATAAGTTATTCTTACAGAAACCTAAAATGTTTTGATAAAAATACTTGTAACATGCATGTACTACTTAGATATCATATAAGTATTGCCCTGTACCTACTTTTGACTTGAGAAGGAGAGCGAGCATACGTGTATCGTATTTTATTGTATATTATGTTTTGTGTGTGTGTGGGTGTGTACAGCATAACTTGTCGAAATGATACTTCAATTTCAAACTTCAGGGGTGTTTACCGATGGCTGAGTGAATATCTTTGGTGCATTATAGAGGTCAAAAGCAAAAATTTTCCCAGTTTTGAAAAAAATTGATTTTTTTCATATTGTTATAAGTTACAACTTTATAAATTCTTTGAGTTACAACTTATTAGGTACTCAAAAACTAATGATTGTACCTAATTACTTGAAATTTTCACTAAATTTTTATACTAGCGTTATCTATATTTTATAAACGATTAAATTTTCAAAATATTTTGGCTTTTTTTGAGCTATTTGTAGACAACTAAAATTTTCTTTTTTCTTTTTAGTATTTTTTTTTTTTTTTTTTTTGAAGTGTCAATAAAATAATTTTAGCTGCCCAAAAAAACTTGAAAATTTAATACAAGGTTCTTTAGGACTTTATGAGTTATTCTTATTGTAGTTAAAAAAAAATCAAAAATCTTTGTTCACAATTTTTTTTTATACGCTTTTATAGATCAAATTTTTACGAAATTTGTCAAAATCGTGAAAAATTTTCAAGTAATTTTGTTGTTGAAAATGCATAAAAAATTTTGTACTTATATCTAAGGTTAAAAAGTTTAACATTAAGTTTTTTTTCAAATAGCTAAAGAGAAAATTTGAAGCGTCATTATAGGAAAAATGATATGACTTTATGATCGACTGAATTTTAAATCTTTACGAAATCGCGTAACTATAACGATTTATCCTCAAACTAATTTCAATATTTGTTATTATTCAAAAAGTATAAGTCATAGGACGTAGATACTTGAAAATTTAATCAGTTATTTAGATTACCATTATCTTTACATGATTTAATTTTAAAATATTTCGCTTATTTTAAGGTTATTTGAAATATTCGATAGATTCCTCATAACTTGTCTTATAGTGATATAAAAATTATAAGAATACATATAGGCACAATTTTCAAAATATTGACAAAATTCGTCAAAATCATGAATATTTATAAATTATTTTGTACTTAAAAATTTATAAAAAAAAAAATTGTATAGCTAAGAGTCAAAAACGTAATATGTAAAAGATTTTCCATTATTTTGTCTTAGGATAATTATAACAGAAGTTGAGTATTGGGAAATTAAAAAAAATTTATCTTATGTTTAAATTTTTACGAAATCCAAAATTCACGCGTAAAACAATTTACTATTAAATAATTTTAGATTTTTGCTATAGTTAAAAATTACTTTCAAATACAAACTTGAAATATACATCAGTTGTTTAAATTGGCATTTTCTGTATAATATTTAGTTTTGGGGTATCATTAAAACATAGGCCACTTTTTTCAACTCCCAATTTAAAATATAATATATTTTATATATTATATCCAAAGTTATCAAATCATCTTCGTTCCCGAAACTTGATTATTCAGCTATTAATGTATAGCCATTAGGTTCTATTTAAAAAATTATAATTCTTATTAGGCAACTTAACATTTTTATTAAGTATGAACTATTATTTATCTTATGCTTTGGAAATTAGAATTATTAATTATTATTTTCAAAATTTAAAATTTACTGTAATATTCAAAAACATTATTAAATTATGCCTAAAACCATTTTACATTTATAACATAATTTATATAAAGGTGCAATGACACAGTGTGCAAAATTTATTTCATGATATGTTATATATTTAATAAAAATATTTTTCTTTATTTAATTTTTTTGAATGAAAATTGAAATTGTGCAAATTAAATCATATACCTAGACAAAATGTGTAATGTAATGATAGTAAGTGTGTAATCATATAATACAATTGTACTGACAAATGGATTACATGTATTATAGCTAATATTTATCTCCAAATATTAACTGAAGCCAATATCTGTTTATTTAAAATCCTTCTATTTATTATTGATTGAAAACTAAAAATTAAGTTAACGTTTTTCCTTAAATAATCTATATTTACCCATTAATTAATTTACTATGCATAAATCTATTTATGTTTAAAGAATTATTATATACCATTTAGTTGCATACATTTGTCTTAAGATGCATAAACATGAGCATATATGAATGTTTACTGTTTAACATGACCATATTATGTGAAATTGTGAACATACATTTTGTCTTAAATGGGAGTTCATACAATCTCACACCTAACCATTAGAACCCAAATGGTTCAAGATCCACAATGTTCATGGTTTGCTTTTTGAGTTTTTGAGGTATTCATTAAGTACAGTGAAATTAGTGAAAGCTTAAATGTTCACGCTATATTCATACATACATCTGCAGTGTCGGCCTGGTACACCAAAGGCTCATAGATCAGTTTTTTAAAGAGCCCCCCCAAAAAATGTACTTGACATATTATTATTGAAATAGCACCTTAAAATACTTCTATAAATATTATAGTTTACATTTTTACCAATATGATGGATCATAATAAAAAATGTATATTATATGTTTACTAATCAACTGTCATAATATAATTTAGTATAAACAGTATTACATAATAATTAATAATCATGAATTAACTTTATAAAAAGCAATTTTACAAATAATTATTTTTGAAACATTAAGAATTCTTAGTTTTTTTCTTCATTATCTTTAAGAAGAAAGATACAACCCAACTTAACCTGCAGTAGCGCAATTAATCTAAAATACCTCCTCTAAATTGTTACTTGACAATTGTACTACTATGCACTGATCATACAATAGAACAGGGGTTACTAAACCACAGCCCGCGGCCCTCAAAGGACGATAAATAAATATACGAGTAGATATCTAAAATTAAAAGATTAAAAATTATTTTTTTTTAATAAACTTTTGGCCCTTGAGTAAAAAAGTTTGGAGACCTCTGCTATAAGTAATGGTCAAGCATCTGATACTGATTCAATTTTAAATTTCCTGAGCCCCGAAAGAAAAATTATGGCTGAATACTTCGATGAATAATTTACATAGATTTATATAATAACAAAATAAAATTAATGCTCAATAACAAAATTTATGATACTAAAAAAAAAATAATAAACCGAAGAGCCTTGGCTGCATCCGCGGCCAGCAACCATGGCCAGGCCAACATTGCACATCTGAATGCATAAAATAATATGAATATGAATATAATATACAAATAATTATTAAACATAGTATAAAGAGGTTTTCTTTAATCAAATGTTTAATTATCAATTTGGTTTTATTACATAGGTACATCATTCAATATTTTTATAACAGATAAAAATCCAATAATAAGCCATTTTGACGTTTATATTAAAAATTGTCAAAAATATTGACATTTCACTATATAAATACAAATGACAAAGAAAAATAATTACACATAAAATTGTTACATTAAAAGACAATAGTTATAAATATGTTTTTAAAGGTTATAATTCAAAAGCAAGGACACGGCAAATCTAGTTAAAAATATTAAAACATTTTGACTTTATAAAAATGTAACACAAGTAAAAAAAAGTTGTGTATACTTGTATAATTTAATATACAGTGTGGTGCATAAATAGTCACATACCTCATATCTGTAAAACATTTAATGATTACAGATTTAAATATTAATAAAAGAAAATGTATTGAAGTTTTTTAATCTTTAGATAACATTCACACTAGAATAAGAATATGACAAGTGTCCATTTGTACTTTTATTATGCACGACCAATTTCACATAGATCAGTGGTATCAAACTCAAATTACCAACGGGCTATATATATTGATTTCAAAGGTAAACGGGCAAAATACTTTTGTTTACTTATTTTAATACTAAATCTAAAATAAACAAAATCAAAATCAAAATGTTTGAAGAAACAAATACTCATTACGGGCCACATCGAGAGGGCTCGCAGGCCGCGTGTTTAAGAACACCGTCATAGATTGTGTGTTACTTGAACATGGTGTACACTGTACAGTATGTAAATAATAATTACGCGAGATCTGTATACTAGTGTTGATGACAGAGCACGGATAAAGAAAGTTATTTTTTGCTGGCCAATAAGTGCAAATGGTCATATTCTTACTCGAGCACAGATCTGTATAAAATATATGTATAATAAAAGGTATAACATTCTCAACATTTTGGTAATTACATTACTGATTGTGCTATACGGTTGACTAAGTCTGCACCACACTATTAGCTATGTAATAATAATTAATTTGTCATAGAATATTAATACTGATGACTTATTGCCAAAAAATAATGAACAAAATATATTATATAATAAAATAGGTGTATTAAATAAAAAAAAAAAACAAATAAAAATATGGTGGTGCTCTATAAAAGTAAGTTTCTTAGTATGTTAAAAATAAATTTAGTTATATTATCAAGTAACAGTCAATGCAGCTCGTTTTGGTGTAGCCTGCTGTGAAGGCGAGCCGTTTTCAAATGTATCATCTGGATGTTGTTTGGGACTACGCACTGGCGGAGAGGGCAATGGACCCAGATCAATATCAGCAACTCCACTATCTCGATTTTCCGAATTGCTATTAACTGATCTAAATATTAAAATAAAATAAATAAAAATGATTCCATGAAAATAGTAACTATATATTAAAATATACCGATTATTATGACCATGTCTGTGACGCTCGAGTTCAGACTCTATTCTCAAATTTTCCATTTCATCCATTTCACATATTGATTCTCGAATGTCTTCCACAAATTTACAACGGTCATGATCGTTTCGTGCATTAAATGTTATCAATAGACGGTTGTCTAAACGTTGAGTAAGTTTAATTCCAAATTGGTAATCTGAAATAGTAATGATTTGTTAAAAAAAAAACCATGGTTTTAGTATTTATTAATATTTAGTAAAAATATTCTTACATGGCATTTGAAATAAAGAAACAGTAAGACCATTTAATGGATAACTTTGACGAAATGTATAGGTTACTGAATTTTTCTTTTTTGAAAGTATTTTGGTAATGACTAGAAGATCGTTAAAGAGGAATACCTCTCGTTGGTGAACACCAGGTCGCTCTTTTTTATAAATATCAGCTACTTCATATAGTCTGCAATAGCACACTAACCGACGATGTGGCAAAGCTAAATTCTGAAAAAATTTTTAATTTTATTTTCATGCTTTATATTTTTCATAATGTATTGGAAGTGACAAAAATTAATATGTTGCCTATCAACAGTTAAAAGAATATAATAATTATATTTAATTATTATAAACAATGATAATAATTGTATTATTGATATTATGCTACAACTATTATAAAATACATAAAAATAAATGTAAAATCAATTAATAGGTCATCCATATATTATACAGTATAAAATATATTTGATTGATAAACATGATAAACAGGATTCTGTTAATTATGATTGCACTATGCATGTAAATTACATACATAACAGACTTAGTCCAGATACCTATTCAAATTAATTTAACTTACTGGTTTTTTGCCCACTATTGTTGATTGCACCTTCATCACTTGAGTAACGTGATCTGATCCAGGTTTGAATTCATTTGCTTTAATTCGCTCATAAATTCCAACTAACATATCTCGATCAATATCACAACAATCATCAATACCTAATGATAATGCAAATCAAATATTATAAATAACAATAATAATATTATTATTAACAGTAACAAGTATTTTTACCTCTTAGATTTTTTATAAAATCGTTCATTTTCATTCGACGTTCTGGTTTTAGATTAGGAGTGTGCAAATCAGTATTAAGCATAATAATTGCAAATGCCAATATGAATACAGTGTCCAAGTTTCTCAATCTTGCCACAACATCTCTGTTACAGTGGCAATATCTATGGCTAAAAACTTCAATGATTCTTTCGATTTTTTGTGCTTCGCCAGGCATACGGAAATAAGTTTGGAACTTGCGTAGAGCAACATCCACTTGCATACCAGAGAGATCAATTTCTTGAGCAAAATACCTAAAAATAAATTCAAGTTACACCATAAATAATGAAAATAGGAAATTTAATTTCTTTTGACTAAAATGTATTTGTTGTAGTACATTTACTATAAAGCACTATAATTTAATAAAATAAAAAAAATTCAAAGCATCATATGATTCAAGTAGACATAAAAGATTTTTTAATGTATTCCAATTAGATGAATTTATAGTTATTTCAATAGAACTAATAGTTAAAATAATTTTACTTACTCTAAGGCAGCAGTGTTAAATGAATTTTGTAAATCTCCTAAATATTCACCAATCATTTGTTTACTTAAGCCTTTACGAGATATTAAAAACCTTGCAACTGCATGAGGGGCGTTGTCCAAGAATCCTTTACGTACAAGGTAAACAATACCTTTGGAAGGTTTCTTATTAAAGAGATTGAGACCAATACGATATTGACGTTTTCTAATCACATCAGAAATCTAAGAACATTTTTTTTTGTGTTAAAAAAAAAGCATGTAATATTAATAATAAAAAAATCTATATAATATACTAATATATGTACCTGTGATTTTTTATTCCAAGACACTATAGAATTTGACAACATGGAAGAGTCAACTGAAGAATTTGTTTGATTTAAATTATGTGACTGACTAGAAAGACTACCATCGCTACCAGAAGATTGAACACTTGATAAGCTACCACTATCTGACATTTTGTTCAGTGTACCGGCTGCTATGTTTTGATGCTGTTCCCGTAAAGAGCGAAACGATATTGATGAAGTTCGTTTTGGAACTTCGGGAGGAACTTTATTTTTGGAAATGTTAGAAGGGTACCCCGTTGAGCTCCCTGAAAACATACATGATGAAGAGCTACTGCTCCCATACTGATTACAATCAGAACCAGAATGTGCTTGTCTATATGTGTCTGAACTATTGTTATGGCTGTTTCCACATAAAAAGTTTGGCATCATTTGATGTGCCACTTGACTAGTGATATCATCTTGGAAAAAAAATTGTTCAGATCCTGTCTCTGGGTTCATTGTACCGATATTGTTTCCTTTCATATCATTATAAGAGTAATTATTTGAGTAGAAATGAGAACATGAAGATTCCAAGCTGTAATAATAATTTAAATCACATCGTCCAGATCTAGAACGTGGCAGAGAGTTACACTTGGTCGGTGAGTAACCTGATCGTCGTTCTCTTAATGACCCTGACCTTACACTCAACTGACTATCATGAGATCGTAAACTTTGGGTATCTTCTAATCGTTTACTAAGTCGTTTTTCAGCTTTTGCCATTGCTGTGATGTGAGCAAATTTTTTAACCAGCATGTAATGTCTGAATGCTCGTTGAATGACTAGTGCAGCTTGTCTGGCTTTGTCGCCTCCATATTTTCTTTCTAATAACTCAATCTGCTTTTCAATCAAATCTTGTGATAACTCATACCTTTAAATACATGAAAATAGATTTAATCATATTGTTTAATTTAAATATAAGAAAACTTACGAAGCAGATGTATGAAATGGTTCTGGTTGAACCATGTTATTTTTGGACATTGTTCCAGTCCAATGACTATATTGTTCACATTGGTTCAAAAAATTTCGATTATTGCTTTTATCATACTTGTCTTCTCTGAAAAATATAATAAATTTTATTATTAAATATAAGATAATATGTTATTATTATTATTTAATATTCTTTCAATACTATTGAAATTATAAACAATTCATACTTAAGTTATAATTAACTAGATTCACAGAATTTATGTAAAAAAAAAAAAGTCCCGTATGTTTGTCTAGGATAATCTGAAACTACTGATTTGACATACCTGTGGGTTTTGTATATTAAAGATAGTTTTTTAAAGAAAGACATAGATACGTGAGCTATATATATGTCTAACAAAAAAAAATCAATAAAATTAATTTAGTCAAGTTTAGTCATTAAGAATCTAATTGTAATATTTCCACTTATACCTACCTAACAATAAAACTAATATTTCATCGACAGTAAATAAGAATAAAACAATTATTATAAATAAAACACGGATATTTATTAAAAACTAAAACCATTTTAAACACGAGTATTTAAATAGAAACTGTACAAAATGATATGCATACTAATAAAGTGTAACAATTATCAGACTATCAAAATAAATAATGAATGATTGTCATAGGTACCTACACAAAGTCTGATTTGTTTTAATAAAACTATAAGTCCTTGACATCCCATAAAATTAAAATAATGTGACTATTAAACACAGTAAATTATGTTACAATAAAAATTATGACTTAATCCAAATGTTGATGGAGTGAATTATTTATTTTAAAATGTGAAAAGATAAAATTATAAAGTCGTAGTAGATATTCATGGTATCAAATATAATATATACATATATATTATCATTATCAGTATTAAAAAATAAATCTATTATAGTAGCATAAATAATCTATTAATTCATTATTTACTATGACAATATTGTTAATATTATTACTGTTGGCATTTTTTATCTCTATGACACAAATTATTCTCATAAGATTAATTATAAAGAAAACTTTATAGGTAAGTAGGATTGGTACAAATGTCACTCATTAAAGTTTGAAGGCATGGAAACATAAATAACCTGATAGGTTCCTATCTAAATAACCTAGATAGTTAGTGAATTTGAAATGCCATATGAACAAATAAATTTAATTGATTAATATACTTGACAGTTAATTATCTAATTTTATTCAAGTAATAAATAAGATAAAATTAAACAACACAAAACTAATCATTCTTATAAGATTACTAAATAATTACAGTTGAAAGTAAGGTAAATATTCATGAAAATTACTAATAATTAATACTAAAATTAGTGTTACATAATTATTAGACAATAATGTAAACACTGTAATCTGTAGTGTCGTATACAGATTTTTCATTAAAAAAAAAAAAAAACTGACTGAATGGTTTTTTTAAATTCGAGCAAAAAGTTGTAATTTGGTACGATTTTTTCAAAATAAATTACAAGTGTACTTAAATTGACCATATGGCAATATGGAAAATGTACAAATCAATTAGTAATGTGTGAGCTAGTTTACCTGGTGGTGGTGTCCTGGGACATCATGCGCTGATCGTAGAGTTCCATATCAAATTTGAGACGGCCGACTTCGTTGAGCAACATGTCCCTCTCATTCATCACCAGGTTCAACTGTGTCCTCAATTCGTAAATCTCTTGGCACTGTTGATTGATGATGTCCATGCTCTCCTCCAACGGAATGCCAACGTCGTACGTCGCGTGACCGCCGTGCACCTGATGGCAGCCCAATCCATTGGTGGGCTTTTGTAATCGCTTGTTGTCGTCGGACATGTCCCAGCGACCGCTGTCACATAATAGCACTCCCCGTCGGAGGGCGCGAGGGCGGCAACTCGGAGAGACGCTTGCCGTCGAACGGATGTCGAAACGACGAGTACGATGCCAGGGCGGTCGTGGACGTCGATCTCGCGGAAACGCCTCGGTCGGCGGTCAACCAGAGCGGCTGGACGACATAAAAAAAAAAAAAAAAAAAAAAACAACGATCGAATGGGCGACCCAAACAAAACACGGCCGAGATGGAATGACTTCGGTGAGTTACCGTCCCACCGTGTTGATAACAACAACAACAACAACTGATATTATTGTTATTATTATTATTATTATTATTATATAAGCAGGCCGTTCGACCGTATAACGTTATTATTGTATGTAAAACAGAGAGCGACGGTCGTTTGGACTTAAAAACACGACGACTATAACAAAATAATCACGACGAACAATAACAAACGATTTATGTAAATATTACAATAATAATAATAATAATAAAAAAACTAAACTATAACGCGCGCCGTGTGTGTGTCGCGCAGTCGTGTACCCCGACGTCCGTCGCGCCTGACTGTAAGACGGTCGACGGCGACGGCTACGTTATCTCACGTGCCCACTCGCTGGGAGGGATCGGCGGCGGCGCTGTTGGTCAGCGCGCGGTATACGGTAACCTTGATGTACAATTGCCTCCCGGCGGCAGCGATTCGCCAATATAACACACACACACACACAGGCGCGCGCGCACGCGGCGGCGGCGGACGGTGGTGACAACGACGACGACGACGACGACGACGACGCCGCCGCCGTCGCCCGTACAACACACAATAATCCATAATGCTGTCCAGACACCGCCACTCCTCCGCCGTCGTCGTCCACAAATCCATTTAGGGGCATCTGCTGCCACCCGTAATGTTATTATCTGTACAGTCGTGTGTGTGCACTCCACGACTAAATATCATTATTATTATTATTTTTTATTTATTTCGTACCTACCGACACTCTGTAATAAGAGGTAGGGCCAAAAACTGGTTGTCGTCGTATATAATATTTGTTGTTAAGGACCTACCGCTATGACGGTCGAACGTGAGAGGCGAAAAATATTTTAGGACAAGTCGTGTTTTAAACACAAATATCTCGTACAATAATAATATAGGTATCTGTGAATTATTATTCGAAATCGACGACGCCGCGTTGTACCGTCTGGTGGCCTTCTCCGAGTTTTTTACCGATCGAATCGCGTTCTCTGCCGTCCAGTGTTCACCGTGTACACGTCGACGTATGAGAGTATAGCGTGCACACGTATTATTATAAATTAAAACCTACCTACCTTATACCGAACCACTTGGTCGAAGGGGAATAGACCGCACTTGGGGATGAAACACGCGTGCGAAATCGTACTGTTACGATTTAGTATTGTGTATACGTCGGTTGAATATTAATCGAAAAACAGACGTCAAAATTAATCATAAGATTTATGCGATGAAAATCAATAATTAGCCATGCTGTTATGGTCACCAGGCCGTTGTAAATAAGATATTATTCTCGTGAAACTAGATAACAAAGTTGTATCGATTAAGTCCGAGAAATCTCGACTTGTTCGACTAAATAGGCGTTCTCGAACCGTGTTCGGCGGAACCCTAGGGTTCCGCGAAACTTTTGCGCTTTTTTTTTCAAGAAAACTAGGTACTTAAAGAAATCTAACTCGACGAGATTGGTGGCACTAAAAAATGTTGTTTAACCTACGCATTAAAACTATTGAAACAAAGTAGAGGTTATAATTATCGAGCTTTAATAACTTTTTGTATTGAAAGCTAAATAAAAATATATAGCTAAAAATTTAAGAAAAAAATCTTAGGGGTTCCACGATAAAATGAGACATAAAAAAATGGTTCCACGGATAAAAAGTTTAAAAAACGCTGGTCTAAATTACATACGTATAAATATTATGTGGAGCTCTGTTGTAATTTCAGTTACGTATATATATATATATATGCTTATGTAACAGTTACAGTCGTATTGTTAGCTAGGCACCTTGTACCTACTGTATATAATATTGTACTATTACATCTTTCTAGTTTCCGTAAAGTATACTTCTTTCCTTTCACATTTTTAATGACCGTGAACGCCAAATACTTAAGTTTGTACGAGAATAGTACCGATAAAAATTAACTTTACTCTTTATTCATTAGCCAAATGATTTGAACTTCGGGATATCCTCGGTTATCACCCACGTATAATCATATATACCTACGTATATAATATTACGAAAATGTGAAGTACAGTGCATATGAACTTATAAACTGCAATAAGTGCGGTTAGGCTTTTGAGATATAATTCAGCTGTAGGTCAAAATTTGATACACCAGAAAAAAAACTAAATACCTTTCACAAATCTATTCTCCTTTTCGTATTTGTATTATAAACCTACTCATAAATTATTAAATATACATACGTATTAGGTACTAGTTGGTACATTAAAATCATATCTTTCAACTATTTTTTTTTCATGAGAACCGGTCCTAGACTTATATGCTTACCTGGTTTTAATTTTTTTTTCATTTTCAATTGGTATTTTATACATTTTTTAATATTTTTATAATTATATTATACGTACCTTTATATATAGCTATAACTTTAAACTTATATTAACACATTTTTTTGTTATATTTCACCAGCTGTGTGACATAATATAATACTCGTATATAGGAATTTTTTTTACAACTACAATACCACATAAACACGAGTTCGTGGTACCTATCTAATAAATAATAATTTAGGTAGGTAACCTACCTATGTTACATTTTTGTATATTAAACCTATAAAGTCACGTAGATGATGTTGCGAGTATACAACTAATGAGAGATAAACAAGGTATGTAAACTATTATAATATACCATCTAAAAACATACTCATATGTGTTGTATTGTGTGTTAAATTGGACGAATTCTAAAATGTTTTTTTTTTTAACGTAGGTATTAACGTTATCTACATTCTACATAATTTTATTATATTGTGGCCATGTAGATAATACAAAATATAGTCTATACGGTATGGTCAAATTCTATACGAGTTACGACTTATACGAGTTATTAAGTCAATATAATATATGATTATCGCAAACAAATACGTCTGGGTACCTATGCAAATATAATTTTAAAAACTCTAAGACCGACCGGAAATTGAGTGGATCACATTTCTCGCTTAATTCTACACATCTATACATATTATATTATAATAAAATTATGAATACGCGCTTTAGTCAGTTAAGATAGTTGACCGGTTCTCGATATAAATATAAATTATATTTTTTTAGTAGGATTAATCGATTTTAGCAGCTTAGGTATTGTCGGTAATTGCTTATAGCAAATGTTAATAATATTTTACAGGATGATAATAAATAAAATTTATTTTCTAATATCAATAAAGAATATTATTTAAAACCCTGATTTCCTAAATAAAAAACATCTATTATAGTATTATTACGTATATTAAATGTTCATTAATTTTAATCACTTTTACTCGGTATATAGATTACTATTGATTAGGTATAAAAAAAACAATTTAAATCGTAAATAAATGATACGCAAATATAAACACAAATAATAATTATACTATACAGTATCTATATTAGATTACATTAATATATTAATTACGGAATGAATCAGAAAGTAGACTTATGTTCAAAGACTAAAGTTTATTTTGAGAGAAGAGATAAAAATAATGAAGGTTTAATAAGCTAATGATAAATGATAAACCTGGTGTACATAATATATCGGTGATTTAAACCTATTCATTGTACCTATAATACTATACAGTAGGGTATAGCTGTGTGCTAAATATTATATTTAAAAATAAAAATATATTATATACTTCAACAAGTAATTTAGCACAATATATTATATATAAAAGGTACATGCTTTTATTGATTGATGTATTGGCTACAGCATGTAATAAATATGGTGCATAGTATAGATGTATTTTGTAGGTATTGTAAAAATAAATCAAACAAATAATGAATAGGAGAAACAGACTATGATTTTGTAGACTTGCTGAAAGGATTAAATTCTCCTTAAAAACCTTTAACTAAAAGAACCTATGTATGTACTCAAGGACTTCTACAAAGAGGCAAATGTGCACAATTGCTCACTATAACTTTTTTATTTTAGCCAATTATAATTTATTGGAGGTACCTATTTAATTTAATATTTAAATTTATTTTCTATCATCTGTTTCATTATGTAACTATAATATTTAATAATTAATATATTATTAACTTAATATTTCTTATAATTATTTTATTATTATTTTTTAAATATTTTTGTATTCGATATTTCATTATTGCACTGAACAGTTGTATTTGATTTTCAACTTCAGATATAGCCGGATAGATATAGCTGTCTAGTGTCCAAAGAAATCGCTACGCGTTTAATAATAATATATTACCTTATAAGATAAGAGTGTAAGTAACAAACTGATAAACCACATAATTTTAGAATAGAAATTTCATAGTCAAATATTTAATTTGTTTTGTACGTGCATACATAAATTCTCAACATCTAAACATGAATCTTAATAGTTATAGTCTATAGGTATTTATTCTTTATTAATTGTTAATATTTTATATAATCTGTCTCAAATTAGGTATCTAAATTCCTAGATCTATAGATATTTAATATAAGTTTTTTTTTCTGAAGTAAGTAATGTGTAACATTTTTGAAGGTTAATCATTACTGGTGAAAAATACCAATATTATTTAAAAATTTTATTCATATTGAATATTTTGATATGGTTAACTATTGAAATTATTGTCATATATTGTCAACAACTGTTGGCATTATTTTATTATATATATTATATAGTAATCAGAAAATATATTTTAGAATGTAAGCAATTTATATGAGTAAAAGACTAATTGTGCTGAGGCAATATCAATATTTTGCTATTTAATGCTGAAAAGCGAGAAGAGAGTTCATTATTATTATAGTTTAATAGAAGCACAGTCATGTAAATACAAGTTGAACACGAAGAAGCAACAAATATTGCAGACTCCGGTGAAATATTTTGTTTCATTTATTTAATAACAAGTCTTTCCAATCAAAAATTGTATTGATAGTACTGGAATATATCATGTACTTTGGGTTAATAAAGTTTTTCTTAAATTAAACCATACAACGGTCTAAACAATTTTGAATCAAAGATGTTGAGAAGGGCTTAACATAAAATCAATTAAAGTATACTTGTATAATCATACCTCACATGAAAAAAGTTATAAGTTATTATAATTGGTTTATTACTTTAGAAAGTTTGACAAACAGATAATAACATATTTAGCGCAAGTCACCTATTACAAGTGACACAAAATTGTAAAACAAGGGAGATAATGTTAACTTTTATGATCTTTAGTAATTAATATTTTTCTTGAATAAAATAGTTGAATTTTATACATATGAAAATGGAAATGAATTATTTGAAATTGCCAAGTATATATCTTAAACATATGCTATCCAGTTCTTAATCCGAAAAACATTATTCTTGTTATTCTCAGCTTTGAATCAAAAATTAAGTATATCATGGTAGTCCACTGGGGTAAATATAGATTTAAAACTGATGAAAAATTGTCATATCCTAATTATAATAATATATTGTAAAATGTTGAATAAGGTTTTTACTTATCTTATGCAGTGTTAAATAAATACAACAGGGTTTAATTAATATCTCTTGTTTAATTTAGAATTGTATAATATGATAGTTTAATGCGTTAACAATCATATATCAAAATATTTATTATTAAAAATATAAAAAAAAATATGAATCAAACATTTAAAGTATGTAGTATTTAAAGCACTAAAAAAAATAAAATTGAAATTAGCTTTAACAGTAGAATTTATAATGTATCTTACTATCAGTATTTACATATTTAATTTAAGTATATTTTAGTATATTGAGGTTTATGTAATATTAATGTCCAATATATTATTATATTAGAAAATAATTTATCAAATACAATTTAAATTTTAAATAAAATAATAAGGATTCTGACTGACTTAATAAAATACAAATGCATAAGAAAACTAACTTTGAAGTATGAATGTAATTTCATTTAAAATTGGTAGATTAAATAAATTTGATTCTCAACATTTACGAATTGCAATATAAAGTGAGCCAAACATAATTATGTATAGACATGAAGATTATATAAAAAAAGTATAAAATAATGATACATAATTCATAAATGAACAAAATACTCATTTCAGGTTATTAAGTGCCATAGTACTAAGTAGTAAAATCTTACACTAGGCGTATATTAAATTTTTATGATTCATTTATCACTAAATCACATTTTTTTTTTTTTAAACTAAAACAATACTTAAATCCAAAATCAATACCACTTAATCTTTACTCTAAACCTATGATGTTATTTATACTAAATACACATATTTTGATAATGATATCAAGTTTTAAGGTTTTAAGAATTATAATCTATTAAAATATTGATTATTTAAAAAAAAAAAATTCTTTCTGTAAACTTATCTTTAAATACAGCTCTATCAAAACATACTAGAAGTTTTGTTTATTAGTTGTCAAAATTAACAATTTCAAAAATCAAAACATACATTTAAAAAAATGAATTTAGATATGCCTGTGTGCTACGCAAAGAAATTAAAATTGATGATATCATATGAAACATCACTTTGTATAGACCTAAATATTACCAATACTATGTTTTACAAATATCTTGCTTTCAGAATTAATAGTAAGTAATATTATGTTTTATGATATAGAAAATTCAAATTACAAATTGATGTCATATACATTGATGACTTACAGATGACTTAAATAACGGTGCTTATTAGTAATGTATTAACCATTTAGGCATAAAAAAATAGAAAAACCCTACATGGAAGTACAATAAAAAAAATTAGTCAAAATCATATTTTAAACCCACATATTATTCTCTATAATATTTGTAATGGGTGATTTAACTAAACTTCTTAAAAACAAAAAAACAAATGATCTTAAGTTAATTCATATGTCTATTATACGCACAGACAAGAGAAAAAACAAATAGTGTAGTAATGTACCAATATTCTCTTAAAATAAAATATTTACTGTACATATATTTGTGATTAACGGAAATATTTATTTCTATCCCTAGTCCTGCATATAATATAATACAATTTGTAAAATGTTTAATTTAATAAATACTGAAATAAATTTCTTAACATCTAAGTTTTATTTTTAAATAAACAAAATAGTTTAGATAATTCGTAGAATAATAATAACAGAATTAATATAAGGTTTGGTTATTTATTTATACTTATATACATAAATGAGACATTTAAAAAAATTTCTTATAAAAATGACTACTTACAAAGATTTAGGAACAAGCAAGCAGTACAGCTAATGCTTTAAGCCTAAATATCCTTAAAAGCAATAAATTAAAAAAAAATAATTGACTGCTTATGTTTAAGTATTCAATATTAATTAACTTAATTAAATGTGAACCTAAAAATAAATTAATGATAATATCAATATAATTCTTTATATTAGAAAGAACTATAATACATTAATTGGTATAAATTATATTAATTGGAATTATATTGAAGAAATAATTATGCCTATCTTAAAAAAGTTATCAGTCAGTTTTACGTATTTTGCGTCTATTCCTCAATAAAGGTTCATTTTCAGTTGGTTCATCGCTAGCTTGATCGTCCAACAATTCATCTTTAACGAGTTCATCATCATCGTCCTGAAATAATATTATATTTTATTACTTTTTTTAATAGCCAAATAGAAAATAAACATAACAATTTTTAAGTTATAACTTACCGACTCTTGACCACTATCGCTGTTTTCATCTTTTCTATCTTTAACTGGCATTTTATGGTTTGGAGGATAAACTAAATCAATAATACAGACCAACAGCTAAAAGTAAATAAAATTAATATTATATATTTAGCAATGTAAAATACTACATAATATAATTAAGATTTCTATAATTTCTATGGTTATCTAGCGGGAATGATTGTTATAAAATAATAAATAAACGTAATAATTAACAATTGTACAAAATGTAGTAAAAAAACTAGTGAAGAAGATAAACTCTAATTGAAGACCATCTAATGATGGTATTATAATTAATGTGCTATATAAAATCTATTAATCATGTATCTAAATACATTAATAACACACTGTAAATAATAATAATATTAAAAAATCAACAAAACAAATAATATCAAGTTTACTATTTTCTTCAATTGTTAATATTATAGAAAAGGTACATTATTAAAAAATAACAATAAACAATTATTTTTTAAATTTAACAAATAACAAAATTGTATACTTACTAAACCAAGTATGGCACCAATAAATATGGTGGCTATGGCAAATATCAAGTATGATCCCCAGGTGGGAAGTCCATACTCAGCCATCAGAGTTGAATGTAAAATCTAAATAAAAACAAATGATTAAAATATTAGATTAACTTTGTTAATTAATTATATTATAAAAATAAGTCGATACTTACCCTAACTTGTTGTGAGAGTTTAAAGAATTGAGCAACTACAGACATTTGAATTGAATTAGGGGATTTCCATGATGAAATTGTTTCTACAGTTTCCCATTTTCTTTCTCTTATAAATGATATCATAGAATCTTTATCACGGCCCATTTTATAGTATCTGAATACACCATTCTTAACACTAAAATGTGTAAAAAATTTAATTATTACTAGATCCAAATTAACTATACATATTAAGTAATTAAAATAAAATATTAAATAATTGATCTCACTGAAAAATGGTAGGTAAAGTTGTAACAATAAAACGTCCAGTAAGTCCTGGTGATATTGTAATATCTGTACTTGCAACTTGAACAGATGAATGAATATCACACCATTTAGCAAATTCTCTCCATTCGGGTTCAAGTGACTTACAAGCAGGGCACCAAGGAGCATAGCTATAATAAAATAAATAATCTAATTAATATTTAGATCATATACATAAATAAAAAACAAAAAATTATAGACTAGTATACAATTTTATTTAAGACTCATCAAATATTTTAATAGTTTACTAAGAATAATAAAATTATATTCATTAAACATCTATTTGTGATTTATTTTTGTATTACTATTCAAAATTAACAATATATTATAAGTAATTTCTCGGGTAATTGTTACATTTAATAAATATATAATTTTATTTTTGGGGGAGATTAAGGCTTTAACTACTGTGGCTATTAGCCTGGTACTGTGGGGGAGAGAACTAAGATAAACACCAGCCATTACATACACTCAGAGCACTAGTACAACTGAGAGTAGACATTGTCACACCAAGCCACTTATTCAAATTAGAGCAGTTAATTTGTTCTATGATCATTATATAAGAATATATATTATTCTATAACTAAGAATTAGAACCACAAAAGCATACTTTTATTATTGAGTATTTGTGTTATATACTATTATTATTATTACTTTTCAGTTTGAAATGTTTAAAATATAGACATAGTTAAAATATTTGAAAATTAAAAATAAATTCAATTCAATAAAATATTTTAGCTATGTACCTATGAGATAAATTAAATTCAGCTACAATACCAATTTCATAGATTAATTTTTTAATTTAACCAAATTGATTAAAAAAAATGTAACTACTTAATATTGTTAACATCCAAAAAAAAAAAGAAAAATGAATATTATATTTACAAGTTAAACCTCGCTTATTAAGTAGTATAATATGAGTGTGTTTAAAAATAAATGTATAATAAACAGTTATTAATAATTGAATATTTGATCTTTGGAACCAAGTAATACCTACTTACAACTTAGGTTAAGTATATGTAATGAAATATTAGATTATACATTGCATCTAAAATATTGTAAAAATAAGTAAAATGGACTGATTTGTTGAATTTAATTAAATAAATGATAATTGATAAGTATAATAAATAATAATATTAATTAACTATATAAAAAAGATAGTTTATACTTAGATGTTATTTTAGTTGCTTAGTTTATATTGTTAATTTATAGTTGACCAATTAAAACATACCTATATTTTTTTTTTAAATAAAAAGTCAAGTATGCAAATATTCGCACAAATATGTACTTATTATGAAATTATAATTACCAATGTAGGGTAATAACATGTAATTTATGATGCCTTTAAACAATTCATCATTAAATTAAATTAAATCATAATACAAATCTTATCTTACCGACAGTATGGCATAAAAAATGTATACTAGCTTTGATAAGAACATGTTGAATAATAAATAACCTTATATAGATTGTTGTTTTTTTTAAATTATCATTAATATAATTTAAAGGAGTAATTTTTTTAAACGTATACGTACAAAAGAAGAAACATTTTAAACAATTTAAAAGATTTTAAGAATTGCTATACTGTAGTAAATTTGTTTTCCCTATTAGTAACGCTTTTAGTTGGGGTCAAAATGTTAACTATGACATAGAAATACAACTCTGGATGTAATAAACTATAGACATTGATGGTAAGTGCGCTTAACAGTATTTGTTCAGTTTAATGAAAATATGTTGCAGTATGTATTATAAGTACAAGGTAAAATAATATTGTGTTAACTAATGTACATGAGATGTGTTCATTTTAAAACAATTAAACTGTAAACTAATGTCTTTCTACAAGAACTATTACCATAAATAAAATCTACCTATGGTTTATTATATTAATTTTTGGAACAAATGTCATAGGTAACCCATTCAAGGGTTGAGAATTTAAATCGCAATATTTTTCATGAATAATAACAGCTTTGTAGAAGCTATATAATACAAATCAGAATTTTAAAATATTAACTAATATCTTTGCCTAGAGCAAAGACTTTCTTACATTATATAATATAATACCATTAATATTATGTACTAAAGCTTTAAAAATACATTTACTCTATAAAGGTTTAGGAAAATATTAAAAAGGTATGAATAAACTAAAATTAAATTATAAATATGCCAACTTAAATAAACTTAATTAAAAAAATTAAAATCACTTCTCGTTTTGTTCACGGGAAACTAGGTAATTCTGTAAAAGACATATTATTATTTTGTTAACATTTAAATATTTTTAGCTTTGACTAGTACAAAATTCATAATAAGTATTAATATATAAAGTATTTAAAAATGTATTAGTAAATGAAATAATAAAACCAATTGTATGCTTCTTTAACATGTGACACGATCAACAAGAAACACAATGCGAATGCATTAAAGTCTTTGCTCTATTGATATTACTTGTGATTAATAACTAAGTTTACAATTTATGAGAGTTAAGAAATGTGTAGGATATCATTGTCAAAATATACCTACACTAACTACTTAATCATGGTGAATTAATATGCACAAAAAAACTGTTAAACAAAATTTGTCCAGTAGTAATTACGTTTATAAAATTCTATACTAGAATTTATATAATAGGACAGAGTTGCGAAGATTTCAAAATCAAACGGGTAAAATTAAATTATTGTGATCATCTTTACCATTTCACCCATTTATCACAGTATAAATAACGTCCACATTGTCGCCTACATGAGGTTTATGCGTAGCACGTCTTGAGAACAAATATTGTTCACCCGCACAAATACAACTCATACACGCTCGCGCCCCTGTGAAAAATATATCACCGTGAAAAACGATTGCCGATCGTAAATAGTATGGCGTTCCTCCGCCGCGCTCGGTTACTCTTTGCCGACTTACGAAAGCCGAAGACATTATTATTGTTTCCAAAAACCCAAAACCAGGTACACTGCCCGCCCGAAATACTTACAACAACACCATCCATTCGTCGTTTAGCACGTTCGTCCAGTTGTTCTCGTCCAGTTCCAACGAATGGTGGTCGCCGCCGTGTCCGACGTCTGCGTCGCTGGCGGTGGTGGGTACAAACACCCCTTGGCCTTGGCACAGCCACCCGATGGCCAGCAAGTATACCGTAAACAGAGGTTTGGACATGTTATCGAGACGTGAAACGCGTAGGCTGCTAAAAAACGTTACGTGTACCGCGGTCGGTGTGTGGAATGCGACGCGATCGGACGGCGAGTGTTTTCGAACGGGCGCGAACAAAGGGGAGCAGGGGCGAAAAAACCGTTTTTTTTTTTTTTTCAGCTGCGCGCGGGACAACGATCGACCGGGTTTTGTCGGCGGGGGGAGGGGAAAATTTTTAAAAAAAAAAACGAAACGAAAATAGGTCTACCGATTCGGGCACGTTTACGGGAAAACGCGTGTACTCGAATCACCAGCGTTTGGGGCCCGCGTAAACAACGACGACGACGACTACTTACAAGAACTACTGTCGACGCGCAACACGATATTACGATATTAAACCACTGCTGCGAGGTGGGAATCACCTACGTATGAAAACGTCGCGGTGAACAGTGTGACTATAGCGTTAGTGTGAGTGAGAACAGACAACGGTGACCGGTGTTGTACACGAATCACGGGGCGGCGTCGGCGCGGCGGCGGGTAAACGACAACCGCACCACCCGACGACGCGAGACGCCACCGCTGTATAATTATTATTATTATTATTGTCATGTTGTAGGACGCGACTGTTGTACGTTTATTCGCAGTGACTACTGCAGTAGTGCTACACTACAGCCACTTCCACCACCACTACTACTACTACTACCAATACTACTTCTACTACTACGTTTTGGATCCAATTATTATTTTAAACGTTCGACTTAATTTTAAGTTTTCTCTTCGTTTTATTTGTGATAAAGTTTTCACTAGTGTACAAATGCCCTCCGAAAATGATTATTGTTTTTTGATTTATTATTTTTTCAAAAGTAGTATAGGTACAACTAACGAGGAACCTTGTGTTAAATTTTCAAAGTTATTTAGGAGTAAAAAAAAAAAATAGAAAATAATTTCATGGTTTAAATTTACACCGCCTGATGTTTGAACATTTGACACGAGATGATTTCTCATAGGTAAGCGTAAATATTATTACAAATGTGAAATATAACGTGTGCCTATCTATATTGACGTATTGTGTGAGAAAGAAATAATAATATTATAGGTATAGGTACTATGCGTAAGTCCTGGCAATATAACTTGTAATAAATACTAAAATACAGCAGTAACTTATGAATAATAATATCTATTATCAAGTAACGTACATATTATATACGTATATTAGGTGGTAAATGGTTGGTGGTCGTTTTATAATGTTACAATATTATATAATTTAACTGGCGTGCGGTCACTGCTGCAGGGTATATGGACGGTAAACGTAATATTTTGAATTGTAATTTATATATTATTGTCTCCGAGTGCGGAACACCACACTATTATACCGTGGCAAAATAATAATGTATAATGGTACATGCGTATTATAAATTATAATTATGTGATACGATTTATAACGCGCGTTGCTCGCAATAACAGTAGGTGTGTATAATATATCCGTCACAGTCGACGGGCCATCGCGGCGTTTCGACTTCCGACCGTAACTATTGCAGTTTTGGTTATTATTACTTATCAAAATTCACAATATACGATTACTGCTGTACAGGTAGTAAAACTATGCGTATTGAAGTCCGTGCGCGACGGCGTTTAAGGCCAACACGCCTTTTTGCTGAGCGTATACATAAACATATATTTATTAGGTACCTACCCACACGATGTGCCTACTCGAGTTATTGTCTACGTATTATAATACACGAGCGTGTTTTTTTCACAATCGCCAACAAGTCGCGATCCTAAAACGTACAAAATAGGGACAACCGCTACAGCAGGGACCGTGCTCGTGCAACAATAATTTATACGTATTAAATAAATTAACGTTGGTTATTACTTTTTTTTTTTTTTGTTCTAAAGTGAAATCGTAAACTACAGAGATGTGTTACAATCAGGCACGGCGCCAAGGGGAGGCAAGGTGGTGCTCTAGCCCCCCCAGAAAACAGATCAGCCCCTTCGCCAGCCCCCCCACTAAAAAATATGTACGATAGATATTGTGTAAAATATCAATATTTAGCTTATATAATATACTTGTCACAACTAAACAAATTGAAGAATAAATTAAATTTATTATTTGTTTAATAAGGAAAAAAATTACTACAATTTCAATAAAATGTGTTTTGAAATTTGTAAAATAAGAAAAAATCTTTTATTTATTTTTTATTACCTTTATTGAGTACTAATTACTAGATGAAAATGAACAAATAAACGTATCCCAAATCATTGTATTATGTTGTTATATGATACGAAAATATTTATATTTCATTAAAATAACCTCAGTATTTGTTGAAAAATTTTAGCCCACGTAAAAAAAATATTTGCCCCACTCTGCCTCCCCTGGAAAAAAATTCTAGTGCCGTGCCTGGTTACAATTTGACGTAGAGATATCATATATTTGGATCTCAGAATGGTTTGTAATGTTTTCGTGTTCGTAAAAATAACAGTATGATGGCATATTTCTGGATCACCAAAAATCCTGAAGTATTATTTGTATATTATGTGATTTACCCAACACAATAAAAAAAAAATATATGTATAGGTACATAAAAGTAATGAATTAATAATAATTTAAAAAAAAAAATATAATATTTTTTATGATTATAAACTATCACAGTAAAATTAATAAAATCGGTATGTCTTTAATTGTTTTTATTTTGTAGTGACGATTTTATGAACACACGGCAAAGCATTATATTAAAAATTACAAACCATAAAATTTTATTTTAAATTTTTATTTCATTATTTAATACCAAATATCTAATAGTAATATGTTTATATTACCTACTATTTTTTTTTTTATATAGTATATTATTATTATATTGTTTATATTCTGTCTTGGGCACTCGAAATTTGATGAAATAATACCTTATATTTTCTAAATTTTCAACATTCAATGTTAAAATTTCAATTTATAAACGTCTCTGTGACTTTGCACAGTATACTACTGAATGTTGATTCATAGTTGACTCATAGTTAGTGCGAATGTGCGATTAATATATAATTACTATAATTTAAGAACTTATAAAATTAATTACAATTAAATACTACACTATCGGTGTTTGGAATGAAAATTCTTTTTAGAATTAATCACTTTCAATAATTGCGGACTGCAGTAGTTCAATAGTAATTCACACTATCACACAAAAAGGAAAATAATAAAAACAAAATATAAATAAAGAAAAAATTGAATACTTTAAAATTAAACGTTTAAGTTAATATTTTATTAGTTTTTTTTTTTTTAATGTAAAACCAATAAGCAATAACATTAAATCATAAAAATCATTCAATATAAAATTAATACTATAAGATAGGTACACTTGACACTTCAATACATACGACATGCCTATAAATTTTACTTTTACCTAAATATATTTATATTTTTTTAGGTATTAATTTCACGTAATAATAATGGTCGTCTTTTGGTTATACTATAGTAAATAATTGAACTTTTGCCATAATTCTTATTCTTATAATATATATACACTTATTTAAAATATTAGGCCTCTTCTACGTATTTACTACTTGCTGGGTTTCTGATAACACTCTTGAATTTTTATTATTTTGTTTCTGTTGTTTGGAAAATAGAAGCAATCAATTTTCAATCTCTCCAAATATTACTATGGGAATATTTTTTACATTTTATGACAAGGGAGGAGATGAAGGCACCGGCACGTCATATTTTATTTCATTTTTTTATTTTTTCGATGAAACTTTTTAATAATTATTTTATATTATTATTTTTTTTTTTCACTAATTTATTTAACTATTAGCTAGTATATATTAAATATAAATACTGTATACTCTATTTATATTACAATTATTATATTTATAGACAGAGGTTTTTGAATTGAAAAATAAACTTTGCACCGGCATTTTCGGGTATAAGTGAAATGCTACAGTGTACTAATAGAACTTTAGAAGTAATAGAAGTTAACATTAATAATGTTAAATTTGTACGTTGTAAAATAAATATTTATCGATTATATTTTAACTTCATTTCTTCTTGTTTGATAATTCCTCTTGGCCTTCAAGCTTTGAATTGTTGTTATAAATCATAATATACATCACATACTAATATACTATAGATGTTGTCGTATTATATACATTGTCATCGCTCATTGTTATGTTGTCGTAGATTTATAGAAGTAGAATGTAAGATATAAATGATATGACATATTTATACGATTTAAAATCGATTGCGTATACAATATTTTAGTGTAATATTATATATATCCCACCAATTAGACACGTCTCCTATTGTATAGTAAAGTATATAATACGATATACCTATAGTTATATAGATGTACATACCTTCGGACTCCGGGAAAGTGTATTAGAAAACTAAAGAATTACTGGTGTCTTCAGTTAAAATTGAAAAAAATAAGATACCTATATACCACCTATTACCTACTGGCTACTACCATTGATTATAAATACTATCTAGTATTTATAAAAAAAAAAATAGTTAACTATAATACTATTGTTTTATAATATAATACGAACAGTCACAGAACCTATTTGTTAAACCGTTTCAATATCTTCTTTTTTTATTATTAACTACGTGTGCTTATAACCTAACAATATAACTATATTAGAATAATATAGAATGCTAAATAAGTACTTACTACTTATCTATAAGTTATAACTCTTTATAAAATTATAAAAACAACCGTCGACTGAAGATGAAAAGCTGATAGTATCATAATTCATATTGGTATATTGCATTAAATTTGCTAATTAGTAAATTAATTTTAAAAATAAATAATTAATTAAATTAATTAGATAGGTAATATTAACAGAAACTCCAAAACTTTATTAGGAATGTGTAAAGTGTAATGCAAGGTAGATAGATGATATTAATAATACATAATTTTGGCTTTATGCGCATGACAAAATAATTTAATTCATGATTATCAAATACATTTATTTTTGTATGGTGTACTACAAATATATGTAAAGTCTAAGATATAGCACAGAATATAATAATGATATAGTAAGGTACGTGTGATAGAGTCAGAACTCAAAGACATTGAAACAATTGTGCACACACACACACATACACACACACTAGTCACTGACATTTAAAATGGATATAATATGTCATGATGTATGCTGAACGAAAAACAATAATAGGCAATTGTCCTTGTACGGCTCTAGTGCTTTTCCAACATCTATTCATTTCTGTTCCTATATTAGATCGATGATCAAGCGACTTTGACATCCGTCATGGCGTCGTTGGAGTGCCATACCCGAACGTCAGGTACCAGGAAATTATAATAATATGTAATCACTATTGCTAAACAAGATTTAATTTTCTGTTTGATAATCAAATTTTTGCAATATGATTTCCCCATCTATTTTATTGGTAAGATCTATCTCAATGCTAAGGTATGGTAAATCTTTCTTGACCCATACTGGTGCGTAACCAATTTTTCTAATCTACCCATAGCTGAGAAGAAGTGTTCACACGTTGAAGAGGAAATTGGGATTGTCTTTCCCGCTTGAACTAATTTATGGACATTTGAAAACAAATTTTGAATATTATATTTTGGTTTTTTAAGTCTTCAAATTCAAAGTTGGCTAGTAGACTATTCTAAAACACTAGCGTTTCTGGTGATAAACTAGGTGTTGATATTTTTAAAATATCCTTTAAATATTATTATATCAAACAATGAACAGATGAATATAATAATATTTCAAATTATATGACCATATAATAATTATTCAAAGTCATTTGACAGTTAAGTAAGTCATTTTATATCAAATGCATACCTTATATGTGTTTATAAACACAAACTATTATATTTATCCAAATTAAAAAAGTTCACCGATTTTACCAGCTCTGAGCTTTATAAGTTTCTTCAGAAAAAAGTTTTTCTAAATTTATTATTATTCCATCAATTATTAAACATTAAACATAAATTTTGTAACCTGCGAACCGTAAGATAAAATAATATGATTTTCTATAATATAATTTAATTGTCATGTTATGGCCGTTATGGGAATGACACAATAGACATTTATAGCTGCTAGTTGTTGGAATGAGGTTTAAAAAGATATTTATGCATTTTAATTAAGTTTAGAACAATATAATATAAATAACGATATTATTCCTTGAATAAATTATTTAAATTATGTAGTAACTTGTAATTTATAATAATAATTAGTTTTAAAAAAAATAATAATAATTTCATCGATAATATTGCAATTCTTATCCTTGTTGAAAAGCTCAACAATTTCATCGGTAATTTTTTATTTATTACTATAGAAATACTTGACTTTAATAGACATAATTATGTAACTATAAATTTATGAACTTAAGTTTGTACCTAACAATTAACATAAAATAAAATATTATACGTTTGAATAACTAAAGGTTTGAAGAAGTCTGAAGTACTAAAACTATTTATTATCTATTTTTATCTAAACTATATACGATGTATACATAACATAATACAATAATATTACTAATGATGTACTGGATTTTTAAATTTTGAGATAATAGCTTACAACATTCGAAAAGTATAAAAAATATAAATTCAATAAACCTAATATGTCATTTTTTTAATTTTTTTTTTTTTAATTTGGGCCGCATAAAAATATATACCACGGGCCCCGAGTTTGACACATGATCTATGTCTAAATTTTCTGTCATGTATTAAGATAATTTCTACAGAAACAAGAAAAAATTAGATATTAATGATCTTGGAACTTCTTAAAACTTAGGACTGTTGTATGCTTGTATGCTAGATTTCTTCGGAAATAAAATAATTTAAAAGTTTAATAAATATCTTGTATCAACTTGTACGTCTTGTATAAAGACTTTAAGACTGGATCCTATAGTAATTATTTTAAAAATATTAAAATTTAAGGTATTTATGTATTATAATGACTTATTTATTAAAGCCGCAATCATAAGTTAAATATGCATAAATAGCTTTGAAAATCGGTATAACTTCGAGAATATAGCAGTAAGTAAAACAAAAATAATTTAACTATTAAAAAAAAATATGAAACATGTTAATAAGCATACTATGAATATCCACTTAAACAATTGTTTATACACCTGCTATTACTTAAAATATATTGTATTTCATAACTTGATGTACTTATTATAAAATATTATACGAGTGAAAACACAATTATCTTTCTATTGTTACCTGTTTTGAATCATTTTGGTAATTTGATTACTACTGTATTTTATTTAACTCTCTTATACATCGAGAATAAACTGAATAATTCAATAAGTTTTTTTATACAAACAATCATTTTTTAAATATTAATAAGTATTATTAAAAAAATATATGTATTTACATACCTAATAATATTGCATACATTAATATTATTTTGTACATGGTGTTTAATTTGATTTTGTTATCTGGCATCTGGCATCTGGGATATAAACAATAAGGTAGATATTATAGGTAAGTTAAAAGAAAATTAAAATGTGATTGTAAGTAAAAGTAAGTTATTTTTTACTATAGTAATTATCAATTTATTAATTTTTTTTAATACCCTAAATAAAATAAACTATTAAATACTATTATATAAAACTTTATTCAAAAAACGTAGTAGTATGGTAGTAACATACTAAAATATCTAAACATTTAATTGGGGAACCATTTTTCTTTTATCCTTTAAATCAAGCTCTGTAAGTAAGCCTTACACACTACCTAAAAAGCAAGAGAAACTCACAAGTATGATGGGAAATCCGGAAATACTGCAATAGTTAAAAAGAAATTTATCAAATTAAATACGATATGCTAATTTTTGAATTGTAATTTTTAAATTATAAGTTAATTAGGTTTATTATTATTGTAATTTTTATAAACTATTTGATACAAATAAACAAATACCTACTAATACACATGCATAGATAATATATTTAAACCGAATATAAAATCAATAATATTTACGTTTTTTTAAAGATATAAATAGTGATACTCCTTATGAACTAGCAGTTAATATTATTAATGTATTATTCAAACAGTAAACTAGGTCTCAACTTCAATCTTTTTTCTAAGTATAATTCTAATTGTTTTAATAATGCAATATTGTATTAATTCTATTAATTCTATTTTGACTACTTTTTGACTCTTGGGAAAATATGTGTACTTTTTTTTGGAAAAATTACTAATTCAAACTGAGTTATTTAATTTTTGTAATAGCGCTACGTAACTATAATATTAAAGTTTGTATATTTTAAAAGTTACAAAAAATAAATGTATCGTTGTATTTTCTCAATCAAATCTGGAATACTACCACAGAATGAATTAATTTATTCAATATTTATCTTTATTATATTTATCAATAATATGGGTATATTAATCATCAAAAAAATGAATAGTATATTTTGTTTAACATTTCCAAGTAAAATGATTTTTACCCTTGTACTTATAGCAATATAAGGGTATCTTTCAAAACCTACCTTTTCACCGACTTGATTTGATTTAAAAATTTCCATTTCTAAAAAATACTAACAAGGATAAAAAAAAATAGTTTGTAACGTATTGTTTACAAAAGTACTTATATGTGACCGATCAGTTGTAATTTTTGTTACTATAATTCCATTAAAGATTACGATAAACATTTTTTATTACGGTAATTAATTAATTTTTTATTTTTTTATAATTAAAATGTTTAAAAATAAAAATCGATCTTTCTTCTTAGAATATTTTTCTTCAGGACTGTTTATGTTGTCTTTTGTAAATACTTATCCTTATACTTTTAAATAAATTTGGACATCTAAGTATCAAAATTTGACTTTTAAAATGTAAAATTATTTATCACTAATGTTATAAAAACATTACAAACTTTGTACGAATTACTCCAATTATGGTCTGATAATCATATTATCTATGACCGGAGAGGTTTTTTTACATGTTATCACTGTTATTATGTTATCTGGTGTGCATAATCAGAAGAAAATCGGAACCATTACCTTATCACCGCCTTCTCGACTCTCGATATCAATTATTAATATTCACATTATTACATTATTAACTATTAAGCACATTTCAGTATTTTGCACTTTTCAAAGGCTACAGTGCGAGTTATTGCCTTTTAGTTGACATATCCAACGACGTAAGTAATCATTTATTTCTACTTACAAACACCTGGCATATAGTGTTTGTAGTTATTTAGCACTGTATTTGAACGTTTTGTAACTCTTTTTTTTCGAAATTTACATTTTAAAGTATTTCTCTATTGTAATACTATTGTATTACTGTGATTTGTTCGTTTTAGTGACGCTAGAAGTTTTATGACAAATTTGTCTTTACTTTAGACGTTTGTCAAATTGTTATTGTGTCAGCTGTAACTTTTCTGTAAATTGAATTGATTTTAATTAACTTTACCATTAATTGTAATGTAAATATATTTTGTTAAATTAATCAGCTTGATTATAATCATGCATTGATTAAATACTTATACATATTTAAACAACTTATTGTTGTATAATATTAAAATCCATAATACTATGTACTTATTCATTAGTTAGACATTTTTTATATTTATTTACTATTTTAATTCGTTTTACCAATTTTATTCAATTTTTATTTTTATTTTTATTTTACTACTTTTAATTATATTATACTCTAATATGTTCTTTTTTTATAATTTGTAAAAGGATGAATACCCGTTGATGTATACAATACATAAATAAATATTATATCTATTTGTTTACTAATTTATAATTATTATTTAATGCGCAAATTTTTAAGCAAAATTCATTAATTATTTATCTTTATTTTAGTGGATAAGGTTATTTGTCTAATGTTTATTCAATTAATAATATAATTATTCAGTTATGGTAGAAATAAAAACAATTATCTGATAATCAATTCATAGCAACTGTACTTGATACGTGTTTCAAAAATTACTAATACTTTATACAAAGCTCATATAATATGTTCTTCATTATTTGCAATAGCTATAAATATATACATATGTAATTTCATAGTACCTATGTAACTAAAATTAAAAATATTTCTTGTTAATATTTTAAATATTTATTAATGTTAAACTTGTAAAAAAAAAAATAATTTTGTTTGTTTCTTTTTTTTTGTTATAGCATAATGTTAAGATCATTAACATTAATAAGAGGAATCCATATATCCAGCACTAACTGGTCCTCTACCAAAGCACAACTTTTAAAATTAAGAAAGAAAACAGGATATCCATTTGATAGCTGTAAAAAGGCTTTACAATTAAATGATAACAGTTTAGAAAAGGTAAAATTAATTAATTTATATAATTTGATAAGTATAATGTTACTGATAGATTATATTTTTAAACAGTCAGAGGCATGGTTAAAAGAAGAAGCTCAAAGGCTAGGTTGGGCAAAAGCTAACAAACTTGCTAACCGTGCCACTGCTCAAGGAGTTATTGCATTTGCAATTGATAGTCAAAAAGAAGTTGCTACTATGGTGGAAGTGAATTGTGAAACTGATTTTGTTGCTCGTAACAAGTGTTTTCATTCAGTTGTAGAAGTAGTTACTTCGTCTTGTTTAGATTTTGCTAAACAACAAAAAGCATTAGAAAATTCATTTTCAAAAGTATATCTACACATAATCATTACCTAAAAAAACTTTGTTATAATATAAATTGATTTAGGTCAATTTAAAAAGTGGTGATTTAATGGAGTTAAGCGGAGCTGAAGGTAAATCATTGGCTGATCATGTTGCAGTTACAATTGGTAACCTTGGAGAAAATGTCACTCTCAGACGTGCCACATGTTTAAACACTAGAGACACTGGTTTGAATATTATGGGTCTTACTCATCCAGCTAATCCAACTGGATCTCAATTTCTTTCCGGTAAATACGGATCACTTCTAATTTACCGCAAACAACTAGATAGTGAAAAAATTAATCAAAGGTCTATGGAGAGTTCTCATGATGAAATTCTTCGTCAAATGTGTCAACACGTTATTGGTAAACAATTATTATTTTTTATTTATAATTAATTTAAACTAATTTAATTCATAAAAATAGTAAATAAATATTATAGAAAAAATTAAAGCAATTATTTTGTTTAGGTATGAATCCAAAAAGTGTTGGCGTGCTAAGTATACAAGAACCTATAAAATCTCAAGAAGTGGTGCCTGCTAAAACATTCAATGAAAATGATGATTCATCCTTGGACAATATAGATGAAAAACAATCAGAATCTGAGTTTGAAGAAGATGGCATGCTTGAACAAGCATTTTTATTGGACCCGTCTATAACTGTAGGACAAGTAGCAACTGATTATGGAATTGACATACTAGATTTTGTGCGTTATGAATGTGGTGAAACATAATTACTATATTTCTGTTTATACTAAGTAATTTAAACTTAATTTTTAATGATTATATTCAATTGCATTTTATTATAGTTTGACAATTTTAGAAATTATAAGATAATGTTTTATTTTTTATTTTTAGTATAAGAAAATAATTCTTTATTATTATGATTATGACGGTTATACCTTTATTATTTATCATTGAATATCCTGTAGTTCTGAAAACTGATTTCTTACTATCTTCATATTACAGTCTAAATTTCTGCATTGCTTTGATTATTCACCAAAAATATTTCATTGTTATTCAATTAATTTTCATTAGAGAACTAAAAATGTCAAGGTATGTTTTCCTTGCAGCATAAAATAGTAGAATAGTACAGCACCTTGACACTATGGAGAAAACGTACGTTAAAAATAGATATTTTAACCGTACATAGTAGTACAAGATTATATGTTTTTAGTGAACGTACTAAATATTACATCCATAGTTTTGGAACAATTTTTTTTTTTAAATATAATGTACAAATTTAATGATAGTTCATAGAACTAATAATATATTGTGTTCATTACATAAGTGGATTTGTATGATTTATCCATACACTTATTTTTTTCAAAAAAAAATGTGTAACATAATTGAATTAGTAAATGCTTTTTACTTTATGGTCTTATTAATTGTTATAATTTTAATTTTCCATTGATCGCGATGCAAACACCATTAATTGTTTCGGATCAATATAGTTGTATTTAACAATTTTTTAATGATTTTTATAAATGGTCCTAATTTAAAGATTATAAAGGTTATTTAAAAGCTAATGTAATAAAGAAACTTTTTACCATTTAATACGATAAAAATGTCTAGTATTTAGTTTTAAATACATAATCAGAATCATCATTTGAATTATCTGTATCATGCAGAGAATCTTACTTATAAATCTACAATCTATGCAATAATTTTTATATTTTTATGGACTAATACCTATTTTTATCAGTAAATATTATACAGATCGAAAGTATTAATAGTTTCAGGTAGAAAAGAAAATAAACTAGTCAGATAAAGTGTAATATGCCTGGCTTATATTGTGATCATTGATGGGTTAAATATAAAAAAAAAAAAAATATGCAAAAACAATGTATTTATGATCTAATAAAATAAAATATAGGGGTTTGAATATAAAATTAAATTATCTATTTAAATTACTTATTAATTTAATACAAACTAATTTAATTAAATTGCTATAATTTAATTTGTATAACGATCCCTATATATGATATTAAGACACATTGGACATGTTTAGGTATGTATTAAAAGATCTAGCTCAGTTATAGTTGTCATTGTCCCTTTTACCTTAAAATAAATCAATATTTTATTTAGAAAAACAAAAATAACAACATTAAGTAACAATTTTATTAAACTTGTAATGTAATCAACTATAGTTATATGATACAAAATTGAGCTTATCCAACTACTTCAACCAGCCATATTTTGCTAATAAACAAAATAATACAATGCGACAAGCATTAAAACTACTAAAGATAATTAGTAATAATAACGATTAGAATGTACTCAAGTATTATACATAATAAAATTTATTATAAATAATATATTTATTTAGAAATGTTAGTCATTCAATACGTTTATGTCAAATAACAATGACATGATATGTTTAGTAATATATTAATTATTTAAATATATAATAAATTGTATTTGATTAAACAAATAACTATTAGTATTTATTAAGTAGCATGAAGTTTAAATCTATAGTATTTGTTCTATCTATTATTTTTATAAATTTAATTAACATCCTTAAACATTATTACTTAATCAGATAGTTATATATATTATATATGTTATATAATGTATAACTTACCTATTGTTGCTAAATATTAATTTAAAAATAGCACTAATACTTTAAATAACATCAAGATCTTATTTCCTCGACTACTTTAAATACACCACTGGACATGATGTTTAATAAATAATTTTTTTTTTTTATCTCTGAATTAGAATGTTATTATATTCAGTGGCGAATGCTGACTCTGATATATGAGCATGTTCATTTATCATAAGGTATTAGGTATAGTTCTATTTAATATATAATTAATAAATAATACACAAATTTGTATTAATTTATAAATAAGACTTTAATTTAATATATATTACATACAATAGCACTTACTTAAAAAATTGTAATTGAGATTTGACTAGCTCTTTTAACTAAAATAAAAAAAAATTGTCATATACTCGTACACGAAAATTGTATAAATTACGTTGACGAAGCGCAACAGAATGAGCAATGAGTATGCCTCGGGTGATTAATACAAGGCTGCTAGTGGAGGTGGTCTCGGAGTAGGTAACTGGATTTTTTACAGCAACAACAAGGGTCGTATAGTTTGCGTACATATCTATCACATGCTCTGTCATTAAATGTTAGAATAAAGATAAACCCAAGTACAACAGTAAAGTATAACATAAATAAATTAATTAATGTAACACATTATGTTTCTTTTAAAATACGTAATATATTATTGATTATAAAATAATTTTTATATTTTGATTAATAACGTTTTTATTGCTAAGCATGCGGCGCATGCTGAGCATACCAAGAGAATTCGCCACTGTATTATAACTGGTTGAGTTTTTAAATGTTTGATTATAATAATTAGATTCAATGGTACCTAGCTGGTGTTTATTGACAAACAAAAAAACTAAAGGATTAGAATAGTAATATTCACATAAATCACATTTTATTTTATAATTATTATTTTAACTATGGGTGGATCTGAAGGGGAGAGTAGGGAAATTTTGAGTGATATGTTAAGTACAATGAAGACTTCACCACACTTTAAGCAATTTATGAAAAAAGAACCAAAGTACCAAAGTTGATAGGCTGAACAATCATCAATTTTACGAAAAAAATACAATATTGATAAGTAATAGAAAATAGCTCTTTCAATAAGTTTATTGCCGCAGTATTTATATAGAACCGTCTGTAGTCGCCTTATGTAATATAATCAAAACTCGTGAATTTTGCTATGTACATCATCGTATTTTTGGAAAAACTATTGTCTATTTTCGCAGGTTTTTCTTCATTGGTATTTCTTAAGTCAATCGATTGATCGAATTCCAATTCGAAAACCAGTGGGTAATAAGTTGCCTACTTAAAACATTTTACGGAGTTATATCTAATAAGTAATAATAACCTTATATTAGTAAAGATTTCTGAATAAAATATTTGTAAGTTATTACCTAGATATATATCAACAATAAAGGTAAATACACTTTATAAATGTGATATCAAAGGGTAAGATCAAATTGGACTCATACTAGCTGAATTGCACTTGAGTAAAAAGTAGAGATAATGTTTTAACTGCATTGGGATTTAAAAAGCTACAACAAAAATGTTATGGATGAAGGCGTCAAACATTTTGAAAACACTCATTTACCTTTCTTCTTATATGCTTAAGACTAAAAACGATTTTAATCATTGGAGTGGATACAAATTACAAATATTTAATAATTATGAATATATACTATATAATTAAACCTACTGTATAATATATATTATGTAATAAATGTAACATATTTTTTAAAAGTGTTTTTTGGTGTGACACGGAGATACCTTGCAAAACGTTAATCTACTATACCGCTCTCCTAAACTTAATAAATACTTCTAAAACATTTATAGATTTTGAAATAATGAATGTTGTTCGATAAAAATAAATCACCTTTATAATGCTAACGAAGCAAAATACCATTGGTGTATATCAGGGTAGAATAATTTTTTTTTTCCGAGTTGAATCGATGACGCCGCAGGAACCGTTTTCACATTACTTCCGCGAAGGTGAAAATATTTTGAACCTAAGGCTAAAATCGGTCAATATATATTGAATACATATTATAATGTTTTTCATGGCACGCTCGAAAAAAAGAGACAATTTTGGTACGTAGTGTTCAAAAGGTTTGCCACCCCTGGTGTGTTACTGCATTCCAAAAATTCAGTTTTAGAGTACAATATACTTATTCTCGGCAGTTAATGTAACAAAAGAGTTATAAAGTATTATGTAGAATGTCCTGGACAATTGTTAATCTTATACGACAACACGTGTACAGGCCACAGGGTATTATAGCCGTATTTGAACAGCAAGACTTGTCCGACCCCCCGCAGGACGCCTCCGGGCTGTGACCGTTTTTTCAGTATTTATCGGGAACGGCTGCAGCTGCAATCCGATTGAGCACAGACGCATCTCCCAATATATTTTTTTTCTATAGAAATCTAAAATACAATAAGATGGAACACAGTGATATACCTACGTACAGCGTTCCCGTTTTTATTTACAAAATGTCAAGTACTGCAGTATAAAATTGTCGTTATTTTGTCCTTCAAATAATAAAATGAAAAAAAAAAATATTTATAAATTTTATAAAAAAAATGTTTATTATATTGTAGAATTAATATTATTTATATTTAGGTAATTACCTACTAATTGCGGGGTTTTCTGGTGATCGGCCTTATCGAATATCGATCGACTGTGAACCGACCGTCGTCGATACCAGGACCGGTCGTACGTTATATCACTTATACAAAACTATTGTATTCTTTGTAAGTGTGTTTGTGTATGTCACAGAGTAAGAATACTGTATAATATAATATTATACCGTATAATGCCAAGCGGTCGGATGGCGTACGAAATATTATGATTATTAATAATAAGCGAGTTGTAAGTTACGCCTCTCGACGGCCGATACCGTCCCGTGATGTACGATAATAAAGTCTACATAAAACACAGATGTATAAACATACTATGTATAATGTATACGCATGTTTATATATCTGTGACATAAAACAACATTGTGGTTTTTATTATTTATTTAAAACGAGATACTCTTTGGCCATCGTCAGGGTGATATAGGTCCAATCTTACGATTTATCATGTGTAAATCGCACATTTTAAAGTGGTATCCCTAAATAATATTGTTTTCCACTTATTTTAATAAATATTTTAGACTGCAGTGGCGAATGCTGACCCTAATGTAAAGGCATGCTCATTTATCATAATGTATTATAGTTCTATTTAATTTATAACCAATAAATACTACACAAATTTGTATTAATTTATAAATAATACTTTAATAATTGTAATTGAGACTTGATTAACTCTTTGAACTAAAATAAAAAAAAAAAATCATTTATTCGTACACGTAAATTTTATAAATTACGTTGACGAAGCGCAACAGAATGAGTATGCCCCGGGTGATTAATACGCGGCTGTTAGTAAAGGGGGCTCGGAGTAACTGTTTTTTTTTTTTTTACAGTAATAACAAGGGTCGTATAGCTTGCGCACACATCTATCGCATGCTCTGTCATTAAATGTTAGAATAAAGATAAACACAGAGACCTTTATTTTTTTTGGTTTACAATCGACGACGCCGCGGGGACTGCTTCCGCATTACTGTCGCGGCGGAACACAGATACCTAAGTATAACAGAAATAAATGAATCAGTATAACACATTAAATTTATTTTAAAATACGTAATATATTATTGATTATAAAATAATTTTTATATTTTGATTAATTACGTTTTAATTTCTAAGCATGCGGTGCATGCCGAGCATGCCTGGAAAATTTGCCACTGATTTTAGTAAATCTTCAGAATTGTTATTTCTTAAATATTCATTGTAAGTCAATACATACAACGAATATTAATATAATTTTTACACTGTCTGTCAACTATTAACGGATATTTATTGTTAATAAATTAAATAGGTAGGTATATCTGCCTATTCTACATTTAAATAAAAATACATTAAGCCATAAAGGAACAATGTACACACATATAATGTACTTTTCTATGTTTGTGTATTAATATTTGGAATTGATACTTTTTAATATTGATATTATATGGATATATGAGATATTTTAATTTACAAATTATACATTATATATATTATATATTCTTCACATTGTTTTAAAATCAGTAAATTATAGAGGGAATGTAATATAGCTAATAGGAATCAACCGCAATTAAGGCGGTTAACAACAGAGAACTGATAAAAATGAAAAATCCAATTCTTATTCCCCATTTATCGAGAATTACATTTCATACGACTATCATATTCATACAGCTATCTGCAGAGGTTTTTTTGATCAGTGGTAATAGTTATATGATCATATGCATAATACAGGGTTGTTCACCATAAATGTTCACTGCGCTTATCCTTATTTATCCTATAGGTAATAATGAATTTATTCAAATTCTAGCAATTGGAATTTTAAAGTATACTTAGGAATTAAGGATCATACTTTCAATTACCTATATATATGTCTTTACAATTTATGAAGTGTCCTGTACCTAACATTTTTCAAACATTCATTTTATTATACGAATAAAGTGTGGGTGGGCGTTCTTTGAAAATCGTCCTGTATTTATCAGCACAGCGGGTGTAGAAACCGGTTACCAGTCGAGACCCCTTGAGAGTCTGTCTTCGATAAAAATCTATTGACATTTCACGATGTTTCATTTAATTCATTTATCATTACTTATAGCCGTAATGGTGGCTTAACTATACACTGTACGTAGTCACTATATAGTGTAGGTACCTAAAATAATTCATGAAAAAAAAATACAAAAATAAATCATTCGATTATAATAATATATGTAAACAACAAATAACACACACCCACATATTCACTCGTCTGTACCTACTAAGTATACCTACTTATCAAGTTTTCTTATTGGCAATTTAAATACAATTTTGTTGATTTGATTAAAAATGTTCCTACAGTGGCATAAGTATAAAAATTCGGCCCAATGCGAAAAACTTAAAGGGCTCTTCTCCTTTTCGAAATTATAAATGTAAATTTATATGGGTGTATTTTTAAGTCAATTATAACAGTATTAAATATTAATATATAAATATAAAATTTTACATAAATATAGTTCACTTCAAAATTAAAATATCAATAAAAGCCTTAGATAATATATCCTATACAATATTATTATTTTTAAGTTTGATAATAGGTAAATTGACTCTAATATTAAAGCAAACAGCATAAAATGAATTCTGCTGAACTCAAATTTGCTATATCGTACGTTAGAATAAGACGAAGAAAGCATAATAATATGCTAATAATAATAATATATTACATATTATACGACTATGACGTCCTCTTAAATTGAATTTATTGATTTAAATATTGGAATCACTAATCTTTACAAATTGGATATTCTGGAGGTGTAGCATATTTTATCGCCCATATAATTAATTTAAAATTTTGGTTGCAATTATCGGCTGGAGGCTACGGTCGCCAGCAAGAAATCAGTTGACAACGATACCGTTCTTATTAGGTACATAATATATACTTAATGTTGTATTATTTATATTTTAAATCTGTGGTCCTATTGCTGAATGCTGGTGCCTACGGATTAAACACACTAGGCCAGGGGTCACCAATTAATACTTTTCGTGGGCTACAGTAAGAATTCAGAAAATGTTTGAGGGTCATAAAAATTCGAAGTACATAATATTTATTATAATATGCCGATTAGGTTAGGTTCCATATTAAATTATCGGCTTTTTCTCTACTTGTCTGCGGGCCGGTTAAAATTCATCCACGGGCTGCCATTTGGTAACCCCTGCACCAGGCGATTTGAACACGCGCGTCCGGGTTAAAACGTCGCGATTAATCGCTTAAAATTAAATGTGCTGTTTTATATTGGTTGTCTACAAACACGTACCTAAATGAGACCGGCGTTCGGTCACGCCCAATTGAGCATGTGTTATGTGTAAACTTTAAAGTTGAACATTCGGTTGCGATTTTCAACTATAATTAAACAATATTTTATCAAAGTAATTCTAATGCATTTCCGGTCTTGCAATACACACGGACGATTTAAAATCGCGATGTTTTTTAAACCGCGAACGCGCGTGCGTTCAAATCACCTAGTGTGTACCCCTCCCCTTACATTTTTTTTTTTTAATGCGAATGTTTGCTTAAAATTAAATAACTTGTATTAGGTTGGACCATTCACATAATAAAAAGCGAGCGGATAAAATCCGCCATCGTTCACAACTGATCGCACATGCTTAATTTTAGGCAAACACATTCGCCCAAAACGGCTAAAATTAAGTACGTTGTTTTGAATGAGATCGTTCACACTGGGCGAGTGTTCACGCGCATTTCCGGGAATAAAATTGTGATTTGGCACGAATATTAACCACGTAAAATGTTACAGTGTGTAAGCTTTATTCTAGCAAATAAAATTCGCAGCGATTTAAAATCGGGTCCGCGTTCGTTTAGTGTGTAAAGACCTTAAATATTTAATTTCATCCAAATTTTAACTACCTACGGATGATTATAAAAATAAACTGTGTCTATACATTTTAAATATTTTTAAATGAGTTTGAGTATGTAAAAACAAATAATGTAGAACAAACATTTTTAATAAGCGCATTTATAAAAAAACTAAAAACAAAAATGTAATATTTCATAAGTCTATGACTAGGTTAAAATTTATAATATGTGTAACTGTGTAAAAAATATTAACATAAATATTCGGTGGTAAATTTAAGTATTTTCAGGTATTCGTTTTTTGCACTAAAATAGCAGGTAATATAAATATATAATACATTATTATAATTATTATAATACATAACACGTTTATTCCTCACGAACAATGCTTTTATATTATAATAAAATAAAGAACATCGTATTTTTTTTCATCATTTGAGTAAGTAAATAATTTTCTCCAAATTTGAATTTAAAATGTCTATAAAAATAATTGTCTTATACATTTTTTGGATTTTATGGTATCAGTAAACTGAACTATAGAATTACTTGCGAAGAATCTTGTATCAAATTTCCAAAATTTAGATACAAAAGGAAATATTTTATGAATTACTAACAATAAAATAATTCGCTTATTTTTGAGATTTTGACGATTATAAGAATATATTTTAAATAAAAAGATATAAGAATAATAAGAAATATAATAATATAAGAATAACTTTAGCGGAAAATAATTTCTTTTTGACATTTATAGAAAAAAAAAACTATATAATTTTGTCGTAAATGGAAATTATAGTATAACAATTTGGTAAAAATTGAAAGTATCTAATGTTAAATTTTTTAAAAAATGTTTGAAAACTAATAATGAACATTGTATAAGGTTTTATAAATCTTAGATATAAAAACAAAACATCTTTATGAATTTCTAATTACAAAATATTTACGTGATAATTTTTACAAATGTTGACAAAGTTCTAACTTTAAATGCTAATAAAAAATATTGTGAATATTAACTTTCGAAATTAGCAACTAAAAGTTGTATTAATTTTTAAACATTTAATCCAGGAAATAATTTTTAATCAATATTAATATTTCTAGAAAAAAAAAAAATTTCTAATGCTAAGATAACTAGCTCAAAAGTATAGTAAATAGAAAACTATAATATAAACATTTATTGAACACTTCAATTTTCTATGATTATTCGTTTTCGAGTTAAAAAAAAATATATATATAAAAACCGATTTTATCAAAATTATAGAAATTTTACTAGGTTCTTATAAGGTCTATAGATTTACTTATAAATTCGAGATTTTCACTCGTGTTTTGTGATTGTAAAAATATATACTGGGAAAAATTAATTTGACCTCTTTAAAGTACAAATTAGATCTATTTATGATACCTATACAATAAAATCTTTTTTTTTGAATATCGAAGCATTATATCTTATTGTGTACTCAATAAACCATAAAAAAAAAAAAAACAATATATCATTGAATATCAACACATTCATCACGTTAATTTTTTTAACATCTACTATATAAAAAGTATTTTTTATTAACTATCATAATTATAATATTCAAAAATTTTATTATAGGTAGCCCAGTTTATGATTCAACCAACGATCTAGGTCCTAAGAGAAACAAGAAGAAAGGAGAATCCGAGTATAACTAATTTGTAGGTGTATAATATATAAACAATCCAAAAAGGTATATTAATGAATAAATTATACTATTTTTCTTATTTAACATTTAAAAATACATAATATAATATTATGACATTCTTTTATTTTCAATAAAAAAAAAAACGAAAATGTAAGTTATTATTATCAACGATGGTATGCAAATGTACAAACTGGTATTTATGAGGGTAATAAGACATACATAATGAACAGTTTGTGTTTAAAAATAAGTTTTATATTATGTTGTTATATTGGAAACATAGATAGATGCTTTTTTGAGTCAAAATCAAACAATTTTAAATAAAAAAACTATGGTTTTATTAAATAAGCTTACCATGCATGGTAATTATTTTTTTTCCAAAAACTTATAATATATATTTAATATTCATATTAGATAAATAATCGGCCTTGAACATAAAAGGCCAATATTGGACAATATTTCAATTTCAATCATGTATTCCTAATATTTTTGATGATATGCGCAATTTACGTTTTCAATGGATATTGTATTTATCTAAACATTTCATAAGCAGCAGGAACAGAACTTACTTGAAACTATGGTTAGGAGGTAGGAAGCATACAAAGAAAAGAAATGGGTTGTTGTTATGATTCAGTTATATGAAAACAGACTTCTCTAAATACATCACTGTTGTTTAAAAAAAACTAAATTGTGAATTTCGGTAATCATTAATATATTTAATATAAAATATATGAGTTAAACACTGACCAAAATTTTAGCTAAAAATGTATTGCATTTTTTTTTTAATTCATGATGATCAAATATAAAATGGTACCATCAAATTTCAATTGCAAAACATTTGAATTTACTTACAATTTTAAAACTTTTATATTTTAAATGTTGTTGATAGTTTAAAAGACATTGTATGGAAATTATTTCTAGATGTAATTAAAAAACTGTTTTAAGCTTTCAGGACACTTTAATTGAATTTGCCTGAAAATTACTTCTTTGCTATAATTTAATTCAGAAATATCATTAAGTGTATTAACATTCAGCATAATAAAATTAAGAAATCAAAAATAATTTTTAATTAATGCAACCTTTATTTACTGAAATCTTTTAATTAACATAATAATAGCCAATCACAACATTACATTACTAATGTTTAATGTAGTTCCTTGATAGCTAATTTATCATAAAATAATTTAGTATAGAAAAACTCATTAATTAACTACAAATAGGGTCTACTAATACTAAAAATTATAAAAAAAAACAAATTTTCTGTTAAAAAGTTAACTTCTCTCTCAAATATAATAATAATAAAAAAAAATCAAAATGTATAAAACTGTGAACAAATAAACCTAACAAATAGATTTAAATAAAAAAAAAAAATAAAAAAAATAATAATCTCCAATGTGTTCTTACTGAGATAAATAATAGAATTATATTAAACAATGTGTTGTGTTATTTTTTAAAATAATTGTGGTTTGTAGAAGTTATTGATAAAAATATTAACGACCTGTAATATATCCAGGGAAGAAATACAGAAGTGTGTTAGCCAATTTAATATTCATGTTCATGAGATAAGTTTTTCCCAATTCAGCTCTACATGATGGGCATTGGTAAACCTTAGAAGCAAATGATCTTTTCAAACATCCCTAGAAAAATAAAATCACTGTAAGAACAATATTTTTTATCAAAAACAAAAATAAATATTTTTCACAAGCTTACTTTACAAATATTATGAGAACAGTTTAATGTGAGTGGTTCATAGACAATATCCTGACAACATATGCACGTAAAAGTTTCTTCAACTCTATCCAAAAATGCCTATAATGGATTATACTTACAAATTAATTATACAAGAAAATTATGTATATTAAAAATTAAATAGATGCATACCTTTTTGCCGTCTTTTAGCATCTCTTTACAATAATCCCAATATTTTTTATTGGCAGCATCAGCTTTGATTAACTCTTCTCCAACTATTTCAAGTTTATATTGGATTTTTGCTTTCTTCTTAGAACCTTTTTCTTCATCTTTCTTTTTTGGTAAATGTTTGTCTGTATTATTATTTTCCATGTCAGTGTCTTGTAGTGTTCTTTTTTTGTTAGATACTGGTAATTTTGTATCGTCAAGTCCAGTAGAAGGCATATAGTTTTCTGGATACTAATAAAACAACCACATAAAAAGACTGAATAAATAATGAAATATTATAATAATTGTAATAAATATTATTCAACTCACAATTATTTCAAGACCTAATTGAGCTATACGTTTTTTGCCTTTTGCTGTCCAAGGAGCTGGGACAGGATCATCTCTTTTCAATACAAAGCGCCATATAATAAACCCAGATTTTCCAACTTCTGGATAATACTTTGTGACTTTGTAAAGACCATCGTAACTTTAAAATAAATGTTTATCATTACACAAAATGTATAAGCAAAAAGTTTTCAAATTTACAATATTTTTAATTAATATAATAATTGCCTAATGTTTGGATGATAATTTTTCTCATAAATCAATTATAATATCTATTTATCAATATTTCATTAGTATATAATATATATTTATATAAATATGCTGTTTTTATAATAAAATTCATACCGATTGCCCACTTCGGGTGCATATTTGGAATGTTTGTGAAGTTTATAATTCCGTACAACTCTAACCGGTTTGCCTTTTTTCCAATCCACAGCTGTCGCTCCTTCCTTATCATTGATTTCTGCATTACAGTTGAGAGCTAAAGCCCTAAAATAAATATTTTAACAATTGTAACAATAATAGAGATAGACAAGATATTAAATAAATAACTGATTGTGGATTACCTGTTGTTACGTGTCAATTCTTGGTCACAACTCTGCAGAGCAGTGCGTTTGTTCCCTGATAGATCTCTACCACCTGAACCAGTGTACACGAATTCTTCACCATTGTCAATGTCATCTTCGTAACCACCACTCAATACAATACTAAATGCACCTTGATTATCACGGCCATGTATTCCTCCAACTGGTGGACGGTGAACACCACTTTCAGATACCTTAATAATAACAATTTAAAAACCATTTTATACGCTTTAAGAAGAACAATTTTTCTTTAACTCACTTGAACGCGAAATAGCCATGTTGTACCGACTTCAACACCAGGAATAGCACCAAAATGATTTGGTGGAACAATGTTACATTTTTTGGTTCTACCAACACATGCCATACCTTTTCCCCAATCACGTTTTGATGTTGAAGCTAATTTCTTCTTTTTGGTAGCTTTTAATTTTCCACCAGCTTTCACAATTTCGTTTTCATCATTTTTGCAAGTTGGACAAAACCTTAAACAAGTGTTTTAAATTATTAAGTATAAAGAGTTAATGTAAAAAGTAAATACCTACAATTCATCATTGATCACTTACCATTCATCATCTTCTGGAATCTCTGTCAAGGGTGGTGAAAGGCAAGTTATATGAAAACCATCATTACATTCATCACACAATATCTGTTTTTCTTCATCTTCCTTGCCACCACAAATAGTACACCCGCAGTCAACACATAGTTTATTAATGTTGTCTTTGCATTCAGTACATCTTAAAGCTCCAGCTCCTTTTCAAGAAAAAGAGATTAAATATTTATTAATAAAAAAATTTGGTTCAAATTGTTTTACTTACTTTCAACAGAAGGCATTGTTTGCATGATTGCATCATCTTCTTCTGTCCTCTCTGCAACTAGCTTATATGGTTTTATTTTTAAAATATCATCGAGGAACATCAATTGACAATTGGTCAATACTGCTTTATTTGTTCCAAGTGTTACATCTCCTATTACTTCACGTTTTCGTCTAGTAACTTTTATCTGTTTCACTTGCACGTCATACCAATACCCACGTTCTTTGGGATGCTCAGTATTATAATTCATAAGAACTTTATCATTAATTTTTAATTGATCAAATGGCAAATTTTCAGTTGAATATGGTCTTATATCTTTCAATGTAACTTCAGCGGGTGGGTTTTTAGGGGCTCTAAATAAATATTTTTAATTGACTTAAGACTTAAACATACAAATACATTTTAAATAAAAACATTTAGACATACCCTGCATCCTCAACAAAATAAATAAGACCATCACGTTCCTCTTGGCTAGCAGATAAAGGTTGTACAATTTCAACAGAAATATCTTTTTTTATCTTCACTATTTTACCCATGTACCACACTCCATATTCATAATCTCTTATATCAACATAATCGCCTAATTTGAAATACTTGCTTTCTTCAGAACTATTCTCTACATTGTCCTAAAATAATAATAATAATTCATATCTTGAATATTTTATTAAAACAAAATATTTACTTTTCTTATTACAGAACTGGTGGCTGTAGAACAACTTTGAATGTTTGTTTTATTTTTTAAATTCTTAGGAACTTTCTTAACTGATTTTTTTGTAGAGTTAGTTTTAGCAACAGATGCCATAACCATCAATTGTATAACATCGTTTATATTAATACTATAATCAAAGAGGCTATACTGGTTTTCAAGCTGAAATATAAACATAATAACGTGGTTACTATTTATTAAAATAAAGACAAAGAGTACAATTTAAATTAAATAGTTTAATGGTTTAGTAATGAATATTGTTGAAGTTTTGACTTTAGTCAACTCGATAGTCAATAAAGGGATTTAGTAACTTAGCATAGAAATATGCATGTGAAATGTTAAGAAATAGACTATTAAATAGGTTTGTTTAATTATATGACAGTTAAGAATGTTAATTTAAACACATATATTGAATAATGATAATTAGCATGTCACTGAGTCTGATAAAAAATTATGCCATTATGAAAATCAAGTTTTTTGCCGCTAAAAATACTTTAAATAAAATAGATAGATGCAGTGAAAACAAAATAATTACAATATTGTACCTTATGTTAAATATAAGTATTGCTTACATCTAAAGAAAAATTGGAGTTTTGAATATAAAGCCACAAAATAATAATAAAATAAAAAGGATCTCTTTCAAACTTACTGTTAAAAGAAGGATAAATGAGGTATAATACCATAAACAATTAAAAATTCTCATATAGCTTAAAATTATACAGAATTTATCTCGCTTTAATATTAGAATACTCATTAAAATATAAATAAATCTATGAGGTTCTTTAAATTTCCCTGCTATTATTCAATACCTATTATACTTTCAGTAGGTTCACTGTAATTGTAAGCAGTGGCGTATATAAGATTTTGTCCAGGGGGGGGATATACGTTGGAAAACATAATTTCCTCAACGGTGGAGGGAGGTACACTTATCTACTTACCAACATTATTAAACTTACTAGTAATAAAAAAAGACCAAGGGGGGATCTATCATCCGTATTCCCCCCTTAAATACGTCACTGATTTTGTAGGTGTAAAAGAGGTCTAAGAGGTAAAGGATTTTTTGCAATGTACAATTCACGAAGTACCTATCATAATTCTACAAGACGGTGACGACATATAACAGTGTAGCATTCTTATAATTAATAACCAATTTGAACTTAGCTCAATCACTGAAAAATCAAAGTAATTATTGTTACATCTATCGTGGTTCAACTCTCAAGACTCATTTACCTTTGAATTGAACTAAATTTAACCTATTATGGAGTAGGTACCTAGCTGAAATTGGATATGATTTTAATTCCTAATAAAATACATTTTCATTTATTTGTAATAAACATGGCTCTAAGTTCATGCATTTGTATATCAATCGTGCTAAGTCGTATTTAATGCTAGGTGACATAGAAATCCATTTGGAGGTACCTAGGTACTGTGGTTGAGTATGTAAAATTTTATTTTGCATATTTATGGATTTTTCTGTTTTATTGTTCATACTAAGAATATTTTTACCAAAATTTGATCCAAATGCAATAATTTATATTTTTGCACAGTAAAAAATGTACGAGTTTTCACAACATAAAATTATTAAAAATAAAACATACCTATAGGTAGAACAGATAAAGGGCGTATTAACATGCGGACATGAGCGACTGACTGACTTGACTGGATATTTATTTTATTAAATTGTTTTAGGAAGATATTTTTAATTTATTTTTTGGAATTACTGAATTAAACAAATAAAATAAAACTTACAAATACCTATAAATTGAAATTTTTTGTTATTCCAAAATGTACTTAGGTAGGTATAATATTTGTATTTTTTAATCTACATATTTTTAGATTTTTAGTGCATATAAATGCATATTTCTAAACTTTTTAAGGCATATTTATCCAGTTTGTAGAGCATAAGTGCATACTTATTTAGGCATACTCATGAACTCATGAGCCCTGGTAATAAATCGTAATAAACCTTGATGTACAACACGGGTTGAAGTCTAATACAACTTATATATAATTACCTGTTTGCCGGCGAAGAACAATCGCTGGTTTTCCGGTTTGACGTTGAACTTTTTCTCGACGAGTGTCTTTAAGTGACTGATCTTCGTCGTCCTAGACGTGGGTATCACGACCGACACGCCGGAATTCATCGTCCTCACTAGCACGTGCATGACGACCTTTACTTTTCTTGGACAACAATGATGTTGTATCTATACGTAGAGTAAGTACTTTTAATATCTACGATCGAGGCGTACACGTGTTTTAAATCAATATTATCTCGTAATCGTTTCACTCGGTTTTACGTGGACCACGATTTCATTCAAAAAAACTATCGCGAAACGACGACCTAACCTAACCTAGTGCTTACAAACGACGCGTCCGGCAATAATAGAGTGAACGATCGATAAGATTATGAAAATATCTACGAGTATAGACAATGATCGTTAAACGATAAAAACGCGCCTTTTGGTTCGCCCAATACGCGAAACAAGTTAACGACAAGCAAGCGACGCGGACGCGTACGAAAACGAGAGTGTGCGATCGCCGTTCGATGTTAGCGCTGTGTACACGATTTACACAAGTACGCGACTAATGAGTAATGTATGTGTGTGTGTGTGTGTGTGTGTGTGTGTGTGTGTGTGTGTGTGTGTGTGTGTGTGTGTGTGTGTGTGTGTGTGTGTGTGTGCGTGTGTGCGTGTGCGTGTGTGTGTGTTTGTAGTTCGATATTATTTTTGTATTTTGTTAATGTCTCGCACGCAGCCGCCTCACTATTAATATACCCGAAAACCCAAACATTATCGTAATGACAGTCGACTACTTTGAGTATTGTAAGTGCGAGTAGCGGGGAAACACGGCAATAAAACTTAATAATTTAACTCGTCATGGAATAATAAAATTAATTAATAAATACAGGTGCGGGGATTGAGGGTGGGCTCGGGCCCACCCAAAATGTTCAAAAGCAATCATTTTAATTTTGAAAATTGGCATTTAAGTTGTTATTTTAGAATTTTTTTTATAAGTTTTAAAATTTATTTTATCGAATTTATTATACGTAGGTATTATATTTAGTAATCGTGCATGGAGAGTAATAAAACAATATTATATTCTACATTCAATCATAATTTTTCTGTATTATCTTTTGTGGTTAAATTTAAGGGCCCACACAAAAAAAATTTACTGGATCCGCGCCTGAATAAATATTAAATAGTTTAAATAATAATATTTACAACATTTACAATTCGAAATCAATGATTTAATCAATCATTCACATACATACGTACTATATTATGCTGATCGCGTCTAGTAATAATATTGTAAGACATTAGACAAGAATTATACGTGCTTAAAATATTATATACCTATCATTATAGATTATAAATGTATAATATTTATTACCTAACTAATGTCAGATTTAACGGATCATTGGCATTAATTCACTATTTTCCGCTCATTGATTCAACTATTTCAACTTGTTAATATTCTATGATTTAGTTTAACTTAATATGTTAAACCAAAATAAACTTAAAACGTTGAACAAAAAAAATATGTATTGTCTATAAAAGATTAAATGCTCAAAAACGAGCCAAAATATTTAAAAAATCATATTATACATAGAAAATCTTAAATTTGTTGAAAAATGCATAGGTTATCTACGATTATTCATTTTTCGATTACAATAAAAAAAGAAAATCGTTATTTTAAAGGTGAATATCCAATTTCATAAAAGTTAAATATTTGTGGATTTGTACAATTTTATTCGTATTTGTAGTGAACGGTGAACGATATCCTTCTTACATGAATAATATTCACAAACATATTATTCTATGATAATTGTATACTTGCATGTATTAAAGGTGATAAAAAAATCGAAAATCATTAATTATTACCATAGATTAAGATATATCTTAGTATATCTTAGTCCGTGATTACTACACATTTTTGTATAAGAAATTAGATATTCTAAATAACAATAATTGCTGATAAATCGCGGACTTGAACGATGGGCGCAGCATTGCACTTATAATAAATTCATGACTTCATGAGAATATCCTAAGACAAGTACGTCGTACAGTCGCAACCTCTGACCGCTATCGTATGAGTTTCGCGTCCGACGAGTGTAAAACAATAAATACATAATACATTACCTATGATGTTATAGTTTTTTTTTAGTTATTAAGTTTAAATCTTAGTTTTATATTACGTCGTAGACTCGTAGATATACGTTTTTCCGTAATCTTAAAATAAACGATATAAGTTTATGACTTTTGGTTCGTTTATAATATTATAAACATATTACTTATTTGATTATTCTACACAAGTACCTAAGTATATTATTATAATTTGTTCATTTCGGTTAATTGTTATTAATAATAATTATAATTAAATAAGTATTTCCCAATAGTGTTCCAACTTTTTTCTTTTATATTTCTATCCATATAATCTTTTGACCCTAATTCCCAAATTGATGAATTATTTTGGATACAAGAAATAAATTTGTCAGTTTCAAAAACCATTGCAAGAGCTAAAATGTTTAAGATATGAGAAATAAATTTAAAAAAATTAAATAATTTTAAAATAAATTTTTATAAATTCAAAAGAAACGCAACCGCTAAAACGCACAGTGTGACACGCGCAATATAATACATGTTTTGTATATACTTCCCGTCGACTTGGTTCATGCCAAACCGTAACATGTTACGGTCGGTAAGCGACAGGAATCCACTGGTCCCGATAAAATGCACTCACATTAGTGTGACATCTACAATTAGAACTTAAGCGATTCGTTGTTCCGGTCGACCGAATGCGTTTTGACCGGACCCGCCAAAACGCATAGTGTGGCACGGCCCTAAATCGCAGCTTAAACGTACTCGCTGGCATTCAGAATTATATTTATAATTACATATTCAAAATTATTATTGCTGAATACACGGACGACGCTGTGTGTGCAGTGTGCATGCGTACTCGGTAGTCGGTACTCATTATGCTTCTGGTATATGAGGGAAATAAATTTAATGTTAGCACACAATAACTATTTTCTATTTAAAAGTTTGTCATTTTTTTTAAATTTAGTTTTTGATTTTAATAGGAGGTGCGGTGCGATCGTCTCGTCGTCCAAGCCACGAGCCCGCCACTGCCCACTGTTCATAATGAAATATTTTTTGTATTAATAAACTGTTTAAATTTTGTATATTATTTTAATTTTAGTTCAGATTGAATGGGCTTACAAAGCTTTTACATTAATTAACAACATAAGATTGGATGTTGTTGAAAAAATTATTGGCGAATAGGTAGCTAAAAAATCTAGAAGGCTACAGTTTATTTTATACATATAATAAATAAATAAATGATTCATTATTTAATATGTTATATGTTATAATAATGATTACTATAAGTTATAAGGTTTATGCACATTCCTATGAATAAATAAGAAACGGAAAAAACCCAAAATGCGGACTAATTGGTTATATTGGATTATTATCGTTTTCGTTATCGGCTTGTTGATTAAATGTATATACTGCCTATGTACGTATTATACTATACATCCTGTAGTACCTATACGGTCAGTCAATATGCACTTTGCCTACAACCACGTCCACGGTTTAAGATAAACTGTGCATACAACATCAATATCGATGGTTTCAAAATGTAAAATTTTGTGTTATAATTTGAAACCTCTGGTATGAAGCATTTACCGATCACTAATTCAGTGGACGTAAAGAGTTCGTTTTATGTGTATAAAAATATTCCGGCGGACAATAATCAGTTTTACTACTACCATTTTATTTTTATCTCCCTCCTCAAATAAATCTTAAATACGCCACTGCGTACCACAGCGATCGAACAAGTATTTTGACCATTTGAGATTCTGAAAAATGAAATATCTACATGTTATTATAATACGTTAAGTTAACGTTTGTTTTAAATATTCTGAGGAGAGTGTCGGGAAATATTAAACAGATGTCGTATACCTACTTGCATATTATTATATTGTTGTCTCCTTGTCTAACCAACAAAGAAAATGGGATAAAATGTACACACATCCAATGTATACAGTATACACTCTAATTCTATTAGTTTCTAAATAGTACCTAACTATCAAAGCATAATATTATATATCAGAAAATTATTATTATTAATTATTATCAAATATTACACGTATCGGCAGCTCGTCAAATAGTAACTAATTTTATACTTACAGACACCATATTGAATTATTCTGTATTTATAACTTATTATAATATGAGTATATTAGTAATAAAATATTGGAAATAATTACGAGTATTATGTGTTTTAATTTTTCATTAAAATATGTATTTAATATTTATACACCATATTTTGTCCATATCATAATACCATATATTAACTTACACGACGCTAATATACAATATCAATATAAAATTATAAATGTTTACATTTACTAATTATTAAAACAATTTTCTACCTACCGCGTACTTAGATAAACTGTCTTCAGCTAGTAAAACATTGAAGGTTTAGCCTAAAAATATTGTTTATACCTACCTACATAAAAATATAGAATATAGAAAATGATTTTTCTACGTCCACCGAAGTTATTGAGGGCTGGTATTTTCTAAATAAATAATTATTTAAATTAATAAGCCATTAATTTAAAATAATTTTAAACATAACATCGGCAATGCACCGTCTTCACAAGCTCTTATCGATTTATACCGTTAATACGTGCCTATATGTATGTTGCGTATAAAAATATCAGATCAATTGTAAATTCCTACACATGATAGTCCTCAGTAAGTGGTTACGATAAACGATTGCCATTTTTGTATTACTAGATAGAAAAACCAGTATAAAATGACTAAAATATTATCAAAAATAATTTAAAAGATTCTAGTTTCTACAACGAAAAATGTCTCTCATTTCGTAATGTATCGTCATAATATTTGTAGTGACGGAAAGGAGGTCAACATACATTTTAGGCGGGCTTAGCTACCTCAAAGTTTATATTATGCATACTAATAAATTATATAGACCGAATTATCGAAACCGATAATTTATTTATCGTAGTAACACACACGGATGACTCACGGTTATAACTAACAGAATTTTGATGTAATAATAATAATATTGGTAATGTTTAGATATAATTTATTTTTTTGAATTCATAATTCTTATTTTTATTACTAATACATTTCATACAAATTGAATTTACATACCTAATAATATTATTATCGTAGAGTTATTAAAAACAGCCATATGTTTTAGATCTGAGCATAGCAATATGAATGTATTTATTTTATGTTATAAAATGTATAATGTTGTTTTATTCATTTTTGTTATTACTTACTGGAACAGCAACAATTTCTTATAGTAAATTGCATCTACTTAATTTGCGATCAAAAATAAAAAGTATAATACAATATAACCGGGAAATAAACAAAAAAAAATTGAGGAAATTCTAAAAGTTAAACGCAAATATATTTTTTTACAAAATCGATTTTTATATGGTTGTAGGTAATTACTGTAAATACTTGAAATTTTTACCAAATGTTCATGTTAGCGTTATCTATACACGGTTACATTTAACAAATATTTTGAGCTATTTATAGACCACTGAAATTAAATTATCAAGTATTATAGCAATAATAATTTAACATTTAAAACATTAAATTTTTACTTTTATAGACTTGATACTTTAATAGAAGGTTCCTCATATTAAAAGTTCATACTGATATTAAAAATTCTAAGAAATTTATAATTACAATTTATTTATGACTATTTAATTTGAAAATCCGATAGAGCAGAGGCTAAATATATTTTTTTTCGTATTACACACTGTATATTAAACTTGGAGTTACTGTGGGGGGCTATGCCCCCCACACCCCCCAAAAGAGTTTTTTTAATCTATACACATAAGCATAAGGTAGTAAATTTTTATTTTTATTTTTTTTTTTTACCTACAAAATACAAACTACATTACAATAAAATATTATCAAACTTGAAAACACTATCTATGATCCATTCATTATATAAAAATTATGGATAATGTTCAATTTACAAACTGTGAATATATAGTATGTAAGTACCTAATCTAACTATTAGTCTTCTTTTTATTATTGTTTGTATATATTTAATTAAGTTATACAATATCAATGATGGTATCATTGCTTGTGATATTATCATGAATAAAGATATCTATAGACAGTTTTAAATAATGAATAGTTTACAATATGTTATTATACATTAAATTCTTATCTATCTATTTACCAACAATAATTCTTCAATTATTGAAGAATAAACTGTAAAAAAGTTACTAATTATTACAGGTCATTGCTCATTACACACTTTTTAATTTCGTATTACACACTTAGCATTTCGTACTACACAAAGTGTGTCGTACTACACACAATTTTAGTCCCTGCGATAGAGTAAATACCTATTTAAACGATGAATAATGATTTTAATTATTTTATCGGAATACAAAAATATTATTAGTCGGATTTTAAAACTCCTCGTTAATGTCGCCTAAAAGCAGTATTATATATTTATAGTTTATACACAATATACACATCATAATAAAATTTTCAAATATATTTATTTTTAATTTTTGCGCCTGTGATCAGTGTTCACTGAACCGTTTGAGAAAGCAGCTAGTACTTTGGATAACGATATTTATTATTTAGTTATACCTAGTTTAAAAATATTATTTGTCGGGAACTCGGGACTTAAAACTCTTACGTATATTATGATTGAAAATTACGATGAAAATTTCAAAATAAGTAGATTAATTTATAGATAACACGTATTTATACCATAGGTAGACTTATATATTCACACTGTTTTTTAGTTCGTTAAATTGTATCAAAAGTAATAACAATATTATAATATAGTATGAATATATATTATATTATAATGATTTAATATTAATTTGATATTTTTAGTAAAAATTAAACTAACCTATTGGGATAGTAAAAAAATAATAATGAAGTATACTTGGTGATCAATTTCTGCACAGAATAATTTTTCACTTACAATCATAATATATAATTGGATTCAAATTTAATGCATCCACTACTGAAATGATTACAGTGAATATTGATCCGATACACACACCTATTGCAATGCATTATAGTATCTACTAACCCAGAGGTCGGCAAATAATTTCTATTTTAGTCTTAAAGATTAAAATAATAAATCAATGAGGTCCAGTGAAAAAAATTTTTATATTTTAAAAATGGTAGTGTAAAAATAAAAATAATTATTTAGTAATTACAATTAATTTATTTTATAAATTACAATATTAGGAGTACCTATGAAAATATATGAAATTATCCAGTTATTACAGTAATTTAGATTTTAGATTTTAAAATTACAATATTAGGTAAATTATTATACAATAACAATAGTAATATTTTACCACGGAATTTAACATAGGCGAATGTACACGTACTAAATCGTTAACTAAATTGTTACCTATTTAGAAAATACGAATTACAGACAAATAATGGAACAGTTTTATTAAGTAATTAAGTTTAAAGAAATAGTTACTATTTCAATGGATAGCAACGATAAGTTATAAATGTAATTTTACTCCGTCGGTATATTCGATATTTAGTATTGTCGCGACTCGGCTGTCAGCCGATAACATCGTAATAAAACCGATTACCTGCCCGATAAAATATTTGCGATGAATTATGATTTAAGATATAACTATAATCCGAGTTTGATAAATTAAATTAAATAAATATTCTCTATTCACACTAAGCGTTTTGTCGGTTGCCGATCAACGGCAAGTGAACCGCAAAACTCAAAATAAAATAGGTTTAAATATTATAAAACGCGTTATCAAGGCCAGTCTATACCGATTTCGTCGGGAGTTCGGGACGCAATCGCAACATACGATACGTTGCGTAACATCGCAACGTAGTCGAACCGACAAAACGCATTAGTGTGATCCTGACCACGGTAAATAACAACATAATGATGTACAATTATGTGTTGACAGAGTCCAGAGTTTTGCCTTCCGCCAGTTGCCGACCTCTGTACTAACCGCTCATCTTTTTTTCATTTCTTTATCAAAAATATTCGAGTTTAAAAAAAAACCAAAACGGCAAGATGATAAAGCCATTTTTACTGTAGTAGTGTAGTGTAAGCATTCGGTTAATCTAATGTAAATAATGTAACGTCTTTGACTGCGATCACAGATATTTTTTTTGTACACGATTGTATATATATTATATATTATATTATACATATTGTATATATATAGTTCCATGCAGTGGCGTAGACGGGAATTTTCATTTAGAAGAAAGGTATGTAATATAAACCTTATAAAACTATAGCTAATTTTCGTAAAAAAATTATTTTTTATTATTATCGGTAAAATGTATAAAGTAGGTACCTATACATAAAAAAAAGGTCATGAAGGGATCCATTTCCCATCTCACCCTTTCTCCCCGTGTCTACGTCCATGGTTGTATGCATTTATAAAAGAAGATTTTAGTATTTAGTTGCTACAATGACCACAGCATAGCGTTGGTGCTGCATTACCTTAAGAAGTACGTGTGACCTATAGCGCCTACGGGGTGGTTGTATGTCAATCGTTGTTTGCTGTTCCACGAACGTGTACCTGTTGTTCCAAACGTGTTGCCGGTGTTCAGAGCGCATTCCTCGTGGACCTCATTTTTTGCTGTCTGAAGATTTTATAAAAAATACACTGTCATACTTCAGTAAGTACTTAATAACTTTAATTATTAGAACATTCTGGTACTAGTGGTCGTAAATCGGCTGACTACGGGGCGCATCCGACTCTCGAGGCTATTGTATACGGGCCGTTTAAAATTCTGAAATGACGATATTCATAGCAAATAATTTAAGAACAACAATTTTTTATTTTTGTCTGGCCCACGAACTCTTTTTAATTTGTGAATGTAGCCCAAGAGTTCAAAAGGTTTCCGACCACTACTTTATACATTAGTAACATTACTATATATTATACAAAACGAAACTATGGAATAGTATGTATAATAATTAATATAGGTATTGCCATACTGTGGAAAATAAATGTGCAATATGTATAGAAGTTGTTTCATATTTTTAAATACTTAAAACTTAAATTTATTCTTTAATAAAATGTTTTTGTTATTATTAATTACTATCATGTAAGTGTCGTATGTGGTAAACAGATGTACAATTAGGATAAATCTGATATAATCGTTTTTTTTTTTTTTAATTTTAATTTTTTTTAATTTTTGATATTAGTAAAAGCCGTTTATTAACTAAATTAATAACTTCAAAAGTAATTATACTTTAGTTTTCTAATAAATCTGTACTATTTTATTACCTAGCTTCAGGTCCGAATTGGGCCGCCGAGTTACCGAGCAAAACTCGATGGGCCGGGGAAAATGTGAAAATTTTAGGCCGGTGTTCACTACTCGATAATGGGGCTTATTAATATAAATTTTTGCATTACAAAAATTAGAAAATAATAATTTGTTGATAAATTATAGTAACTAATTTTATACTTACAGACACCATATTGAATTATTCTGTATTTATAACTTATTATAATATGAGTATATTAGTAATAAAATATTGGAAATAATTACGAGTATTATGTGTTTTAATTTTTCATTAAAATATGTATTTAATATTTATACACCATATTTTGTCCATATCATAATATCATATATTAACTTACACGACGCTAATATACAATATCAATATAAAATTATAAATGTTTACATTTACTAATTATTAAAACAATTCTCTACCTACCGCGTACTTAGATAAACTGTCTTCAGCTAGTAAAACATTGAAGGTTTAGCCTAAAAATTGAACACATGATAGTCCTCAGTAAGTGGTTACGATAAACGATTGCCATTTTTGTATTACTAGATAGAAAAACCATTATAAAATGACTAAAATATTATCAAAAATAATTTAAAAGATTCTAGTTTCTACAACGAAAAATGTCTCTCATTTCTTAATGTATCGTCATAATATTTGTAGTGACGGAAAGGTTAAATTTTTGCATTACAAAAATTAGAAAATAATAATTTGTTGATAAATTATAAATATTGTAATACGTGATAAGAGTTAATTGTCTATCTCAAAAAAAGTTAGAATCATTTCTTTTGATGTCTGTAAAAAGAAATATTTTGAATTTTTAATGTTAGTAACAGTTCCGTATTAGACAAAATGTGTCGAGAAAGCAACACAATCAAAAATCTGTTGTCACTAAAATAAATAATGTGAAATACAATAAAAAAATTATTTATTTTAAATTTTATTTAGATAGCAATTTTATATGACCTTTTTTTTAAATAATAAGAATTAAGATATCAATAATATAATTATATTATATAATTTTTAATTTTACGTATTATTTACTATTTAGCAATTTTATACGACCATTTTTTTTTTAATATAAATTAGCAATTGTATATGACATTTTTTTTAAATAATTTTTAGTTATGCGAGCAATTATTTCTCTTCTATCAATTGTTGTTTATGAGCAATTGTTTTTCAATCAAATAATTTTCGAGCAATTGACGGGATACCCAATTAATTAACACATTTAAAAACAGTAATCATTATAACTGTCACATTTAGCAAAAACAATTTTAGAGGGAGTAAAACCATCTTCACAAGTCCCTCTAGCTACGCCTATGATTTAAATATAATTTTATAATTTTAAGTAGTGGTGGTTGAGGGTGGCTTTAGTTGTTGTCCTCGGGTCCACTTTTCTTGTCAATCCGGCCCTGCTTAGCTTCCTTATTAAGTATTTATAGTCCTTGTTTTCGCCGCTTATATTATACACCAGCGGTTCCCAAACCTTTTTAGTTTACGCCACCCTAAAATTAAAAATAAATAATTGCGTCTGCCGTAAATAAATAACGAAGTTATAGTATTTAAACATACAAATATTTTTATCGTTATGACAAAATAACAAGGCGCGAGCCTCCCCCGTCAAGTGCTCGCGCCTCCCAAGGAAGGCGCGCCGCACAGTTTGGGAACCGCTGCTATACACAATACACTATTGGGAATATAGCCCGTACGATTAGGTACCGTACACCCTTATTCAACTTCAACAGACAAAATAATACCGTCTACATTTGAATTTACACTACAATAATGCACTGCTATCTTTGTTACCTAGTCCATTCAAGTGTGCCTATTTAAATTTAGTATATATATCTACATATACAACCCAAAAAAAGTAATTATTTTATTTTGAGTATGTATAAAACTATACGTCGAGTATTGGAAAATAATTTTGAATACCTGCTATATTGTTATTATTTTCAAACCAAGTAGTGAATCACGGTACAAATATGTTTGGTAAGTCTATTCTATATGTTGAAGATACCACACCCTTATTTATTATCCTCGTCTTACCGGCGCCCTGCATCGTACTTAATAGATCGGTAAATGGACGCTTCGACCCCACCATGTAGTCCCTCCGTCAAAAAATAAACTAGCCCACGGACGTTTCGTCCCTATAGCAGTTATTAAAATAGGACGTTTCGTATAGGAGAGTTATTAGCCATAAAACATTTGATCCGTGGCATACTCTGATAATCTATAAAAACAAAAATGAAAAATTTAATGTTTAATTGGCAATACTACAAAATATATAAATACATAATTAATAATCATACAATATACTGAGTCAACACAAAATTTCGTTCAAATAAATAAATTAAAATTAAATATTATAATACTAAGATATATTATACATTTATTTTTAGGTCAACTGACTTATGTTTATTTCATAGTATAAAATATCATTATCGTTATTGTGTTTAAATCCTGTACATTATAATATATATTTTTTTTATACCCATGTAGTCGTTATCGCAGATGCACGACTGCACATCTGTATTGATTCAACAAATATGTATACTGTATAGGTATCCGACCATACTCTTATTTTATGGTATTTTACACATTCCAGATGTACGATATGACGAATTTCTTTTCCTTTAAACTAACAATTTTTAATACATTTATATTATCTCATTTTTTTTTACCAATGCAGTCGTTGCAGACCCACTACACTTGTATTTTACATTTGTAAATACAGCTTAGGATATTGAGTTCTTAGAATTTTTTGAATTTCATGTTGTACCTTTCAGACAATGTTGTTGGTACGGCCATAGCCTTCTTTTGTGGCAGTGTACACGTTGTTGGTCCGAGTGTCCGGTCATAGCCTTCTTTTGTTCGTTTGTGGTATTGTACACGTAACAGATGTGTGGTGAAAATATTGGTGCATGTCGTAAGAAGCTAGTTGTCCGAACCTCATTGTTATGAATTCATTTGTTTGTACTTGACCTAAAAATATTTAACGCCGAGGACAAAACGTCCGTGGAATGGTTTTTTGACAGGGCCGAAACGGTGAGGGCGAAATATCCATGTTTTAATAGATCATGTTCAGTAATGCGTTTTAAATTTTAATATAAGTGTAAAATTGTAAGTTAATAATATTAACTGTATTTGTTATTCTTTACGATACATTAATATTTAATCAAATTTATTATGAGGATATTGAAAATAAAATATCAATATTTTATATGTTTTATTAGTTAGATTCGCTTAAAAATTTTAACACAAAAATAAGCCGATGTACAAACATAAAAACGTTGTTTTCCTTTAAGTTTAAATTAAATAATTCATCTTAATATTATAAGACTGACAAAAATAACATGATCGTCATGAGCTGTAAATTTTTAATTTATCATGTTTAATTTGAAATATACAACCTAACATAACGAAGACAACTATATTATGAACTAGTTAACAAATATACAGATGTGATGTCCTTTTAAGTTTTAATAATATTAATTATATTTTAAAATTTAAAATTTAGTATATAAAGAATATAAAGAACGCGAAGTAAAAATAATATAACATATTATTTATTTTTAATTATAGAAAAGTAGATATTAATTTGATTTTTTTATACAATCCAGTATTTTATACGTAGTATTATTACACTATTATTAACATATTATTAATTAAATTCTCGAATTTGACTTGAGTAAGTACAACGGACAAATATGTTCCCGTCTAAATGTCACTATAATATTTAAACTTTCAAGTATATTTAAAATAATATACATAATATACAAAATAAATTGCTTGTCGTAACATTTTTATTCCGATTATAAACTTTAAATTAAATAAGTCCTAAGTATGTCATTATACATTTTTATATTATAAGAAATACTGTTTATAAATAACTGAATGATATATAACTCCGGTCTCCGACAGTTTTTTTTTGTCTATTAAGTGGTACAAGAAAAACACATATTAGAATATAGGTGTCCATACGTTATAAATCATAACTAAACATATCATAGCAATATAGTAGACACTTGTTTAATAAGTTTAATAAATAAGTAACGATTACAAAATACGTACGTCCAAAAAGCAATTGTTAAAGACGTTTTTTTCATAAACATTTTGTATCTGTATATAATTCTGTCGTTTTCACTTAAATGGGATTCAGGCGAGGTAAGCTATATTGTTAATCGCAGTCCTTTGTATACGGCACCCGGGTGGTGTTAGGGGCGAATAGGGGTGAATGGCTGGGTATGTTCTTACCTGTGAATTCAGAAACAAGTAATTGTCTACCGAAAACCCGACATTACAATGAAACCTTCAGAAGGTAAAATATCACTGCGAAGACAAACATTTATATTATTACCTATATTTTTACATATGACTTTATGTAAAAACTGTTTTTAAAACATGGCTTATTTTATTGACGATTTATAGTGTATTACCACTATTACCTCTATAATTTATACACTCATATAGCCACATGTGTCATTAATATAATATTTTATATAAGATTACATTAGTATTATTCATGACTAGCGCATAAAAATTATAGATAATAACTATAGTTATTAAATTTTCTCATTTTATGAAGATGTATACATGTAGAAATTAATGATCCATTTAAACATAATTTTACTGTAGCTCATAACTGGTCTAAATTAAATTTTAGTATATTTACACTTATTAATTATTATACTTACCAAAAAATTATTTAACATTTCCAGTACCTGTAAATTCAATTTCATTTTTAATATGTTAAAACGCTATGTAGGTACATTTAGTAATTGAGATATAAAAAAAAAAAAAACAAAATACAAATTTCACAATTACATTATCTAAAAAAATGAACAAAATACTAATCTCAAAATTTAAAAAAAAACAATGAAAAGTGAAAGTGTAAACCGGAGTATTTCGCCTTAAGCCGGATTCCCATGACTAGTGTACTTGGCCAATATTAGGTGCTAATGTGGTTACTTGCCATGCCGTCGAATCGGAATACTTGTACAATTATTTGTCACTGTTACTGTTCCCGAGAATTATTGTTAAATGTCAACACAAGTCAATGGAACGGCCAATATTACTTGTAGAGTACTTACACCAGTCGTATGAACACCGTAATTGTGCATTAGTGACTAGTCAAATGCACAATTATTGGCGTATTTGGTGAGTACACCAGTCGTGAGAATCCGGCTTTATATACTAACTATATTACGTTAGATTATGCTGACCTCGAATCAATAATGCAATTATTGTGAAGAGAAAAAAATACAAGTCTTTAGATAATTTTAAAATGTTTAGTTCATTTAGTTAACACAAATCATGTATAATACAGTATGTGTTTTTTTTTATAGAATCAGGTGTATTTGATCCCATACTTGGATAAGTCGATTTATTTGTGATTTTGATCTGTTAAGCATGGACCTAAAACCAAAGTCAACTTAAATTTAAATTATTGAAATATAATTAATGTTATTCTTTGTTCAAATTAAATACAGTTAGGAGTAAAATGGGCAGTTAATAACTTTCAATATTTAGGTAGGTATTTTAGCTAAATAAAATATAAATACTAATATATTTAAACTTCTTTAATGTCAAAAAAAAGAGTAATTTTAAAATATTAACTAACTTTAAATAATTATAGTTATTATATTATATTGCAATTAATATACTTGTTGTAAGCATAAGGCATGTACAATACTAATTTTAAGAATAAAATATATTAAAATTAGTGATAGTAGTTTAATGATATGATATCACCTAATTTAGCGTTTACTTACATTAATTAAACCATATTTTGAAGTTTTATATTAGTCAAACTCATCTTCAGTTTTTCTGTGTTCCTGTAAGCTTATTTAAATAACGATGCACAACTCTGTGCGTTTATGTTTTTAATTTACATATATTTTATCAATTTGACGTTATTGCCGATCCGCCGATAGGTTGTTGTTCACATAATTTAAGATAGAAAGGGGTAGGTTGGGGATAAGATTGTAGGTAGATATTATCTTAAATCGTAGTTGTTCGTGATGCTATTATAGATCTTTTTCTAAAAGAATATATGGATGTTATACACAAGGTATAAACATCACCTTCTCTGACATCACATACTCACATAGTCTGACACATTTATCAATTAAGGGAACTTCAATCAGTCGTGCTTTAAGGCAATTAATATAGGTAATTTAACATGATGACATTCAAGTGACTTCTTGTAAGTCTATGCTATCTCGACGAACATAAGTGTATGTGAGTCTAATTTGTCTAATTATTTTCGGTCAATATTTCCTACAAACCATCGTTCATTGCCAATATTCATCTGATATTAGAATATCCTGTTTAATTTCTCTGAATTTACATTAGCCATTATTGGACAAGGCTTTTGAATGACAACTACTATAGGTTAAGGTTTTTAAAGTATATAGATAATAGATAGAATTTTATTTTAATATTAAAATGACTTCAAAAAACGAATACTGTTTAAACCCAATCTGTAATTCAGTTTAAGATTTGAGAATAACAACCAGAATGGTGTGTGATAACTTTAATGCTATACATGAACTATAAACAATCTAAAAATGTACATTATTAAGTAATTTACTTTTATATTTAACAGGACTAGCAATGGATATGCTAGCCCGACAGGGTATTAAAACTTTTCTCTGGGGCCTCAGCTAGTAATGGGTAACACACAATAACTAATTTATTATAATTTATAAACTATAATTAATAATTAGGAGTACCCTTGCTTTACAATTATAAAAAAAAATATATTGAATATTGATGTTGAAGACATTGAAATTGTTAAAAATAAAAGTAACTTATTGGGTAAGATAAATAAAACTTCTTATGTACATTTTTTAAATATAATATTATATTTTTATGAAGTACAAAATATGAGTTATTTTATTTGAATCTTCAAGCAAGTCTGACAAAAAAGACTGGTAAAAAGACAAAAGTTCAGGAACACCCAAATTAAATACTTTTATAAAATTATTGTTTGTAGGTAATTCATAAAAATTCCTTATACCAATCACAAACTTAAAATGTCTCTGAAATTATATTAAATAGTGAACACAGATATAAACTAACATATGAAGTGTAGTACGATAAATTCAAACATGTAGTAGGACATATCCATCCAACAATATGGACTTAATTCCAAAAATTATGTATACAAATTAATTGCTCTGAATTACGCAATGAAGTGTTTTCTTAACTCATGTAGGTCCTAAAGCATTATTTATTTATATAAGGACATGGCACAGATTATACACTAAATCAGGATATTTTGACATCCTCTCTGGAAAAAATGTATTATATTTATTTGTTATAATAATTTTATTCCACGTTCTATATTATTATAAAGATAATATACATATTTTGTAGCTAATATATATAAATATTAAATATACTCACTGTAAATTGTTTTTAGTTGACAAAAAATATTCATATAAATTTGTATTATTTTTTAAAGATTTTTCATAAGACTAAATTATTTGTTTACATTATATACAAGTATTTAAACAAAGTTAAATGTTAATAATAATTAGTGAATATGTTAATTTCAAAAAATAATAATACCTGCAGTAAATCTATTACATAATAATAAAATAAAATATTAGATTCTTACCACTTTTATTTCTGAAATTTAATTCTATCAGACTTTTTAGCCAAACTTTTAAGCAGAATACCTCGAATTTTATTTTTTTTTATAGTTTGAAACTTATCTATCTGAAATCTTTTTAAATGCTTGATTATTAAGATTTAAATAAAATGGTTCAAATACTTTTTCCGTTTTCGTTCTAAAATATATATTTTAAATACTTAAAAATATATACATAGGTATTAATTTATTTGCTGAGATTTGGTTAAGTATTTTAAATATTTTCTCAAAATATCTGTATTCAAAATCAAATAGCTATATTTAATTACTTTTTTTTCTAGTAGCTATTTATATAATTTCTATTTTAAATTTAATAATGTAAAATTAAAATAAATATTGATAATAAGTTTTAATAGTAAAATAATATATTGTTTTATTATGAATTATATTAAAAATATTAAAATACCTTGATAAAATAAATAGATGAGTAATTTACAGTTTCATAAAATGATATGATGTAAAATTTTCTATACAAGTAATGCATAACATAAAAATACTAAAATAAAAATCGGTTCAATGGATTAAAAGGTATAAATTTATTTTTGTTACAACTTAGTAAATATTTGAAAGTATTTACAAGGCTAGTAAGATAGAGCTATAGAATAAAAATCTGACAGAAAACTTACAGAAATAAGGATTATATTGCTTAATCAAGTAGATAATCTAGTTTACTACTTTAAGTGTTAAAGATTACATCACTAAGATAGCAGCCATCAGCAGTGATGATTTCTTGAATCTCAAATACATATTTTATATACTTTTCTAAATAATATTTGTATTTGTACCTGATAATTTTAAATAGTACCTTTTATAACAGTAGCAGTAGCTATTTTTTTTATTTTCTGTAGTGCACATATTTAAATTTGAGCTTATAGTTACTATCAATTCATCCAAGGTATGGTTGCAGAATATAATGTAGTACTATTAAGATGGTGCATATTTTTATTTTGCGTAGTGTATAAAATGTGTCGTAGTACATTTTATAAAACTAAGCAAGGAAAATTAATTTACAATCAAACATCCAATTACCATAATGAACAAAGGAATATCATACAAAGCATGATTATTTACATATTAATGCACGAATACTTAGGAATAAGTATGAAAAACATAAATAATCTGCCTTACAAAAATTAAAATATGAATGTTATGAAATACTATGTATTGTACCTTATTATTAAAATTAAAAGATATCGACAATTTTTTTTTTAAATGGGCCAAATATTCTAAAATATTATGCTATATATGTTAAATATTTCCAAATATTCAAAAAGACCTTTTTCATTTGAAACTCAATCGTCCACAATTTTTACTCTTGTGAGACTGCATTTACTCTGTAGCAATATGTAATAACATATAAATCCTGAACCTATAAATTATCAACAATTTTAAGTCTAAAAATTGTAAATGGATAGGAATATATTATCAAGAACCACAATAGTTTAATTCACGCAATACAGTATAAATTATAAATACTATAACACAATTAATTTTAACCACACACAATTTGTATAGGTAATAAAAAGTGAATTGGAAATTATGAAACAACTTAGCATAAAAATAAATACATAAATTGATAAAAAATAATTTTCTTAATTGTTTGTTGAATATAACTTAAAATTTGATTTAACTTTTTTTTAGATTTGTGTGCGCTGTTTAAGTATAATAAACAAAATAAAAAGAGATTTGAAGCTGTAGAAGGTTAATGAAACATATTTTGTCGTTAAATCAGAAGAAGATGAAAATACAAGAATTGCTTTAGATATTTCAGAACAAAGTATAGATATTACTAGTACTAAAGAAAATAAAACTTTTAAATGCAACAAAAATTATAATTGTAATTTGAATTATATTACATCTATAGAAATCATGGAAGAATCATGTAATTTTAAGTTTTGCAAAATTTGTTCATCAACAGTAAAACAAAAGAACAAATCAAATACACAATTACATTTACTTAAATCTAAACACAGTGATTCAAATAAAACAATTCTTAAGAGCACAACTAAATATGAAACCAGCCACAATATAGTACAACGTATAAAAATTAAAAACACCCCTATAGGAGATATAACTAAATCTATAAAAAAAAAAAAAATTCAATGTCCAAAATTCCTCATCTTGAACTTACCAAAAATTATTTTAAAACCAAAAACAAGGAATATTCATAAGTGTAATTACACTTGTGTAAAATGGACAAACTATAATCTGAATAAAACAGCACCTATGTATATGTTAGCAATACCATTATATTTTGGTTTCAAAAGACACACAACAAATGTATATGGTGTGCAAAAATCAATAACATATAAGACTCCTTGTGGAGTTCATATTAAAAGCATAGAAGATATGATGCGTTATCTCATGATAACTAAAAGTAAAATGACAATCGACCAATTTGATTTTGATAGTGATATAGATCCAATGGCCAAATTTCGTTTTTTAAAGCCCATTATGTTTTTAGATGATATATCTGAAGGTTTAGAATTTAGACCAATAAGTTGTGTGAATGGTATTGATAGTGAACAGTCACCAAAACTCAATTATATCACTAATAGACAAGCAAAAACCGATGTAAATTTAAATTTAGATACTGATTTTCTATGTGGATGTGATTGCTCAGATAACTGTCAGGACAAATCAAAATGTGCTTGTTGGCAGTTTACAATTGAAGCACAAAGTAGTATACCAAACTCAGATAAAAACGAACATTTAGGTTATGAGTATCGAAGATTATACACAGCTATACCAACTGGTATTTATGAATGTAACAAGACATGCAAATGTAACAGATTGTGCTTAAATCGTGTTGTACAACAACCATTATATCTTGACTTACAGTTGTTTAAGACGGAGAAAAAAGGTTGGGGTGTTCGTTGTTTAAATGATATACCAAGAGGAACTTTTATATGTTGTTATATTGGAAATATATTAAATGAAACTAATGTCGATGAACAAGGTTTAAATTACGGAGATGAATACTTGTTAGATTTAGACTTTATTGCTAAATTTAAGAACCATAAAGAAGATTATGAAGAATATGCTTTTCCAAGTTGTCTAAACAATACGATAGATGGTAATATTTTTTTTTCTAAAAATTTATAATATGTATTACATTTTCAAATTTTTATCTATTTTTTAGATGAAAACTCGGCTTCAGATAATACATTACAACGGTTGGGAAATCTCAAGCTTAAGAATTTCAAAGATTCAATAAGTAATTACTATAACGGCAATAGTGAGTATACCATAGATCCAAAATATAGCGGCAACATCGGGCGATTTTTCAATCATTCGTGCAATCCTAATTTATTTGTACAAAGTGTATTTGTGGACACACATGATTTACGTTTCCCATGGATATCGTTTTTTTCGCAATGTGTTATAAAAGCAGGAACAGAACTTACTTGGGATTATGCTTATGAGGTAGGCAGCTTACCAGGTAAAGAAGTGGCTTGTTATTGTGAATCAGTTGAATGTAAACAAAGACTTCTCTAAATAATTTAAGTTTAATGATGTATTATTGTGAATTTTTGTAAAGTATAATTAACACCATATTATAATGTTATGTTTACATTACTGACACCAAAATAACTTTGGCCAGAATGTTAAAAATGTTATGTAATTTTAATATTTGTATAACAGACAACAATTAATTGTTAATACGTTTACATTACTATTAATAATAATGATAAACACTAATGAATAAATAATTTTGTAATTAAAAATTAGTAATAAATACAATAAATAATAAGTATTATTATACAATTAAAATACATACAAACGTATGTCTTCTTTTGAAATGACTGTTGTATTTTTTTTTTTTTAAATAATTATCAACATGTTATTTTATATACAACCAATATTAAGAAATTTCAATTATAAAAATTTATTGATAATTTACTAACTTTGAAATTCAAAATATAACTATTAGTTTTGAAATAATATTTAGAAATTAATTCTAGATGTGATAAAAATGTCAATTTTTAAGAATTTATAGAATCATAATTGAATGAATCAATTGGAAATTCTTTGACTTAACTAAATTCTTAACTGTATCATAATATATTTCGATATTTTGTGTAATAAAATAAGCAAATCAAAAATAAATTCCATTATTATTTTATTAACACATTCTCAATCTATTAAAAAAAAAAAAAAATAATTGATTCAAAGGACAAGATATTACTGATATTTAATGTAATTTTTCATAATTTATTTATTAAAAAAAAAAAAAATATAAATAAAGACATAAAGAAATGCGATATAGAAATCAAATTTAGTATAAAGAGATATAAATCAATATGTATAAATGTATGAATAAGTAAATTTTGCAATATAGAAGCAACTGAATTACCCTATGTGTTCATGCTGAGACAAATAATGAAAATTATATTAAGTAATGTTTAAGCCACAAAAAAAATTATTAACGGCCAGTGTTATATCCAGGGAAGAAATATAAAAGTGTGTTATCTAACATAGTATTAATGTTCATGAGATAAGTTTTTCCCAATTCAGCTCTACATGATGGGCATTGGTAAACCTTAGAAGCAAATGATCTTTTCAAACATCCCTAGAAAAATAAAATCACTGTAAGAACAATATTTTTTAACAAAAACAAAAATAAATATTTTTCACAAGCTTACTTTACAAATATTATGAGAACAGTTTAATGTGATTGGTTCATAGACAATATCCTGACAACATATGCACATAAAAGTTTCTTCAACTCTATCCAAAAATGCCTATAATGGATTATATTTACAAATTAATTATACAAGGAAATTATGTATATTAAAAATTAAATAGATGCATACCTTTTTGCCGTCTTTTAACATCTCTTTACAATCATCCCAATATTTTTTATTGGCAGCATCAGCTTTGATTAACTCTTCCGCTTCTTTTTCGAGTATATATTGCATTTTTGCTTTCTTCTCAGAACTTTTTCCTTCATCTTTCTTTTTTGGTAAAAGTTGGTCTGTTTCATTATTTTCTATTTCAGTATCATGTAGTGTTCTCTTTCTGTTAGAGCCTGGTAATTTTGTATTGTCAAGTCCAGTAGAAGGCATATAGTTTTCTGGATACTAATAAAATAACCACATAAAACGACTGAATAAATAATGAACTATTATAATAAATATTATTCAACTAACAATTATTTCAAGACCAAGTTGAGCTATACGCTTTTTGCCTTTGGCTGTCCAAGGTGCTGGAGCAGGATCATCTCTTTTCAATACAAAACGCCATACAACAAACCCAGATATTCCAGTTTCTGGATAATACTTTGTGACTTTGTAAAGACCATCGTAACTTTAAAATAAATGTTTTTCATTACATAAAATTTATAAACAAAAAGTTTTAAAATTCGCAATATTTTTAATTAATATAATAATTTCCTTATGTTTGGATGATAATTTTTCTCATAAATCAATTATAATATCTATTTATCAATATTTCATTAGTATAAATATATATTGATATATAAATATGTTGTTTTTACAATAAAATTCATACCGATTGCCCACTTCGGGTGCATATTTGGAATGTTTATGAAGTTTATAATTCCGTACAACTCTAACCGGTTTGCCTTTTTTCCAATCCACAGCTGTCGCTCCTTCCTTATCATTGATTTCTGCATTACAGTTGAGAGCTAAAGCCCTAAAATAAATATTTTAACAATTGTAACAATAATAGAGATAGACAAGATATTAAATAAATAACTGATTGTGGATTACCTGTTGTTACGTGTCAATTCTTGGTCACAACTCTGCAGAGCAGTGCGTTTGTTCCCTGACAGATCTCTACCACCTGAACCAGTGTACATGAATTCTTCACCATTGTCAATGTCATCTTCATAACCACCACTCAATACAATACTAAATGCACCTTGATTATCACGGCCATGTATTCCTCCAACTGGTGGACGGTGAATACCACTTTCAGATACCTTAATAATAACAATTTAAAAACCATTTTATACGCTTTAAGAAGAACAATTTTTCTTTAACTCACTTGAACGCGAAATAGCCATGTTGTACCGACTTCAACACCAGGAATAGCACCAAAATGATTTGGTGGAACAATGTTACACTTTTTGGTTCTACCAACACATGCCATACCTTTTCCCCAATCACGTTTTGATGTCGAAGCTAATTTCTTCTTTTTGGTAGCTTTTAATTTTCCACCAGCTTTCACAATTTCGTTTTCATCATTTTTGCAAGTTGGACAAAACCTTAAACAAGTGTTTTAAATTATTAAGTATAAAGAGTTAATGTAAAAAGTAAATACCTACAATTCATCATTGATCACTTACCATTCATCATCTTCTGGAATTTCTGTCAAGGGTGGTGAAAGGCAAGTTATATGAAAACCTTCATTACATTCATCACACATTAATTGTTTTCCTTCGTCTTCTTTACCACCACAAATACTACATCCGCAGTCAACACATAGTTTATTAATGTTGTCTTTGCACTTAGTACATGTTAAAGCTCCAGCTCCTTTTTAAGAAAAAGAAATTTAATATTTTTTAATAAAAAAATTTGGTTCAAATTGTTATTTTTACTTTCAATGGAAGGCATTGTTTGCATGATTGCATCATCATCTTCAGTCCTCTCTGCAACCAACTTATAAGGTTTTATTTTTAGGATATCATCGAGGAACATCAATCGACAATTGTTCAATACTGCTTTATTCGATCCAAGTATTATATCTCCTATTACTTCACGGTTTCGTCTATTAACTGTTATCTGTTTCACTTGCACGTCATACCAATATCCACGTTCTTTGGGATGCTCAGTATTATAATTCATAAGAACTTTATCATTAATTTTTAATTGATCAAATGGCAAATTTTCAGTAGAATATGGTCTTATATCTTTCAATGTAACTTCAGTGGGCGGATCATTAGAAGCTCTAAATAAATATTATTAATTTACCTAGACTTTAACTTACAAATATATTTTAAGTAAAAACATTAAGACATACCCTGCATCTTCTACAAAATAAATAAGTCCATCATGTTCCTCTTCTTTATCATAAGAAGTTTGTCCATTTTCTACAGAATTATCTTTTTTTATTTTCACTATTTTACCCATGTACCACAAACCATATTCAAAATCTCTTATATCAACATAATCGCCTAATTTGAAATACTTGCTATTCTCAGAAATATCCTCTAAGTCATTCTAGAATAAAAAAAAAAAATTATACATCATGAATATTTTATTAGGTAAAGAAACTTTTTACTTCTTCTATTGCAGAACTGGTGGCTGTAGAACAACTTTGATTATATGTTTCATCTTTTGAATTCTTAGGAGCTTTTAGAGGCAAATTTTTAATAGAGTTATTTTCAGTTATAGTTTCCATAACTATCAATTGTATAACATCGTTTATATTAATACTATAATCAAAGAGGTTATACTGGTTTTCAAGCTGAAACATACACATAATAATGAGGTACCTATTTATTAAAATAAATACAAGGTGTACATTTAATGTTAAATAGTTTAATGGTTCATAGTTATGAATATTCATTTATGAAGTGTGAACTCAAGTCATTTTCGGAATCTATTAACTTAACACAAAAGTCAAGAAATGGACTGTTAAATAGGTTTTATAATTTTTATAACAGTTAAAAATGTCAACGTAAAGAAATATTATGCAATTGAATAATGATAGTTAGCATGCCACTGAGTCTGATCTCATTGTTAAAAATAAGTCTTATGCTACCAAAAATACTTTGAATGAAATAAATACAGTTAAAAATAAACTTGAACATTATAGTATTTACCAATACTATTTTAAATATTAAGGTAGATACATATTTTATTTTTAAATAGAAATATAGAATAGCCATAAAAGACTTGTAACAAATAAATTTAAAAAATAGAGTACACTTATAAATATAGCTGATATTTCCTCATTAGTATTAAATACTGGTTGCTGCCGAGTATAGTAATTAACTTAAGAGTATAAATATTTATCAATAATCAATGTACTAACTATGTATTATATAAAACTAACATATTCTATATACTTTTACAAGGCTTCTTATCTATAATATAATATCATTGAAAAATAAACATATTTTTTAAGATTCTTAAAAAAAATATTACTAATTTACTTAATATTTATTTAAGGGGGGTTGATAGGGTGTATTATATCAAAAAAAATGACTTCACAGGAATAATTATCAAAGAATTGTAGGATTGTCGGATTTTGGTAACTATATTTTTATTTGAAAGAAGACATCCTATAGGCCGCATCAAACTCTGATTTTTATTTTATTCAAAATAATAGTAAAATATAAGTTATACAAAATTGCTGAAAATTGTATTATTTTTGAAGATAGATTACAATGTTTGAGATTAAAATATTGAAAACGGAGATCGATGCGGCCTGTAGAATATTATTCTCTATTAGTTAAAAAAAAAAATATCAAATTTGGTTGATTCTACAGAACAGGATTCCTATTCCCGTAGAACATATTTTTGTGTACAAAATCGGATTGGCACTGCGCGCCGTAATTCATAACTACCTATAGATCATAGGGTATAGATTACTCAGTTAAATAGGTACTAAAACTCAAAAAATAATGATGAAATATGAATTTAATATAATTCTAAGTATAATGGAATTTAAAGTTTCTAATCTAGATTATGGTATATTATATTAGAATGGTAGATATACATAATATATAGTTTACATAAACAGTAGCTTTCATTATTTATTTGTGGCCCCCAAAAAATGATAAAAATTTTAATAAATAAATATTCTAGGATTGACAGATTTGAAACAATTCAGCATCTAATTTAATCAACACTAAGTATATTAAATAAATGAGACCCATCAGATAGGTAATTCATCTTTACAGGAGTATGTGGATGATATGAATAACACTGAAATAAATTATTAATTTAACTATTACCTATGATTCATCATGCTCAAGTATTACCAAGCTGTAATAACCTATACAGATAAACTTTTGGTCTACGACTATAGCTTAACTTTTTATTTTTTAAACACAAATAATAAAATAAACGTATTATTCATTTATAGTTATTGATAGTAATGCCATTACAAATGTAAAGCAAAACAGTAACAGTATTCTAACAGCAAATTTTTAATAAATCTTTCGTTTTAAAAGAGATTCGAACCATAATTTTTCTTCTTTGTCTAAGTACAAAACATAGTTTAGAATTTTAGATATGTTCTAGCTCTAATTTGTTTAATGAAACTATAAGATTTCTGAAAACAGATTTAAATTTTTTGTAACCAAATCTCTATCAGAGATCAACTTTTTTAGGTTTTTGATTTCATTGCTCTAAAACCTAATCCTATATTAAATCATATATTTATTAGGTACTTATTACCCCGCTAACTACTTACATTTTTAAAGAGATTAAATTTAAAAAAAATCAAAAATGTAGGAGTTTATTTCAAGTGGAATTGATGACAAATTCAAATCTGTTTCCAGAACTCTCATCACTTCACTTGGTCAATCGATAGGTACATTGGAAATAGAAAACATCTATTTCCCTATGTTACGTAACGTGTGCATAGGACAGAGAAAAATTCACCGCTTCTAATTACTTAAACAACCAATTTAGTATATTATCCAAATTAATTTATTATGTAAGTATATCAACTCTTTACCACGCAGTTACTAAAGTAGGTGAAAATAAAAAAAATAAAAAACCAAGTGTCTAAATATGGGACGAGATATTTGTAGTAGATGTATCTTTGCAGGACGCGAAACAGCTCGTGAAATAGTAATTGATAGGTATACAAAATATAAATACAGACATTAAATAAACTGAACTCGAACACGGGAGAGCGGTTATCGAGAATAATCACCTGTTTGCCGGCGAAGAACAAACGCTGGTTTTCCGGTTTGACGTCGAATTTCTTCTCGACGAGCGTCTTCAAGTCACCGATCTTCGTCGTCCTAGACGTGGGTATGGCGATCGACACACCGGAATTCATCATCCTCACTAGCACGTGCATGGCGACGGCGTTGTTATCCTCGCTCAACTAAACCACGTCGGTGCAGCCCAAAGCGGGATAGCGGTAAGGTAACTATACGATTATTATAATATTATTGTAGCGTTTTTTTTTTTTTTTTATTATTATAGTTCAAGACTCACGTTTTTGCACTTTCAATGTGGCTACTGCCCCTGCTCAGTAGTGGTCAGTGGACCGCTGACGCGACAAGAAATGACGGACGACGAGAGCGCGCGCAAAAGACGACCGGTAAATAACCGAACAACGAGAGTCACACGATGTATCGAGATACGACACACACACACACACACAACAAGTGAAACGACCGACAAGTAACGGAAAACGTGTTCGAATTCGATAATCGATACTGCGCACCGTACGACTTAGGAGTGTGTACGCGTGTAATGTGCACTATCGATATATTCTTTTGTCTCGGACGAAGGTAAGCCTCCGCTATAAATATACTCGAAATACCCGAAAACGATATCGACAAACGACGGTCTCGGCTGCGATTAACAGGTATTGCGCGCGTCGTTGTGGGATGGAGTGAGAGGCGCGGGGCACACGACGCGTTATTATTGATGTTATAAATAATATATTATTATGACAATACAACATTTTACGAATTTCGTACCGAAATCACTGATATTATTATCGTTGTTCATTCGCGCTCGTACGAGCCCCTCACAATTATTACTATTAAAAATACGATAAAATTATTATATACCTACTACATTAATACCTACGGGGAATATTTGATTATGTAATATTATATTACATGAGAATTAATATTGTTTTGTCGTCTATTAATTCGGGAATAAAAATATGTATACCTATACCTATTCGTATTTAAAACACTGGACTTTATGCACACTTGAAATCATAAAAAATACAGTATGCGCTCACATAATATTATGCATAATAAAATATCGAAATATGTGTTAATTTTAATAAAAAATTTAATTAATTTGTTTTTGACTCGGACAAATTCAATTAAAAAAAAAAATCTTATTCAAACTGTATTACTAAACAGGACCTTGAATACAAGTAGGATAAATAAAAATAATATTGTTTCCCCGAATAAAATGTGGTCACGTTATCGTCTTATCGGCTTTATTGCAAACGAAATCCTATGAAAAAATTTAATTTAGAATAAACATAAAACAATGTATCTATTATCCACTCGTTTTTTTCCTAAATAACATAATTAGAATTTAGAACGCGTCAAAAATAAAAATTCATCATTAATATTTTTATTTTTTATTGCTATTGCTTAATGAAATTCAAAAAATATGTAGAATATGCATTAAAAAACGATTAAATCTCATCTTTATAATATGGATTTGACGAAAAAAAAACCTAAAATAAGCAATACAATTTTTTAAATTTGAAATCCTTATACATCCAAAAACATATATATGTATTGAATCCGATTACTCCTATCTATTACTCAAAGAAGTATGCGAATAACTGTCCCAAGTTGTAGCATTTAATAGTATTATACTTAAAATAAAAACACAATTTATTTAGCTATGATAGAACTAGTCTTGTGATCAGCTTAAAATGAAAGAAATAGAAAAATGGTGATCGAATATTAATAATTACTCTATACCATCAACCAATACTAAAACTGGCGAAGTATATAAAAAAGAATGAAAACATCAGATACTGTTAAAAAAATGTTTTACGACACTATGGGCCTAAAGAACCAAAAGAAAACCCAAATCAGTTATTGGTGAAGTCACTTTATATTTCACTGTTGACATGAAAAATACTAGACGTTAAATTAATTTAGGAGTTTGTGGTTTTGATATACTTGAATTCAAAAAGAAAAGTTATAATTTGATAATATCTTTTTTGTGCTATCTTCATTGATTTAATAAAAATAATAAATAAAATCCATTTTAAATCATTTATGAAATACTTTCTATACGATTAAAACACTTATACAACACCAACTATTATTCAAAAAATTTCTCATGTAAGATGGACAAAATCATAAACCATAATAAGATCTCAAATTTAGAAAAATATTAACAATTTATATAATAATTTTATATGGATTGAATTTTGACACCAATGATTTTTAAGTGAATAGATCATTGAGGATTTCTATTTCTATAATGTTTTCTGAATAATTGGGTTTTAGTACATGATAGTTTTATGTGTCATAAACATTTAATTTATTTGACTATTTCCTCTAAGTTTCAATACCAAAATTGTGTAGTTAATTTTACACTATTTAAAGCTATTAAGAAATACTACGAATCAAGGTAAAATTAAATTATTGCTTTTAAATAACAGAACTACAGTTAAGAGGATTTAAAATGTTAGAATATAATGCAGCACTTCAATTTTACAATTAATATAAATCAAAAATATTTTCTGTATTTTAAACCGATGAAATTGTAAATGTTTATTAACATAAATATTTATTTTTAATACAATTGGTTTATTGAATTTCATAAATAAAAACAACTCAATTTTCATATTTTGTTAATGTCTTTATTTTCAACAAATTAATTCTTAAAGGTATTATTTAAAAACTTCATTCAATTGCCAATTGGTATACAATAAATATGTTATTTAAGATTCTAATATCTTAAAAAAATAATTAAAATTTTTAACAAATATAATTACAGTAAATTTTAATTGAATTATTATAAAAAAATGTTCCATAAATTATTTTTATAATCTGATTATTGGTCATTAATATTTTGTGTTGGGGTCTTATAATAATTCAACATTTTATAATTATTTAGCTAGTTCATGACTTTATAATAATATATGTATACATATTATTATTGATTTGAAAATGAAACAATATTTTGAAATCAATGAGTACATGAATAAAATAGGTACAATATAATTTTTGGTAACAACAAAATAAATTTTACTCTGTTTCTAATTAATATAACATACATTTTAAAAAGTAAAAAAAGCTGAGGTTTAGTATAATATCTAAACAAATAATTTATATTTGCTATCTAAATTTGCACTGTTTCAGATAATGAAATTTGTGATGTGCACAAAAATAGTCTTAGGCAAGTGCAAATTTGTGGGATCATAAATTGATTTTAGATTAATACAATAAAGAAGAAAATGTTTGTCAATTAGAATTTATTATTTATTATTTAGTCCAACCACGCCACATAGAGGCTAAACTGGCTGCTGTACTAGCTACAAGTCCTGCTCTAACAACACTACTAGTAGACTGTGAAGAGAATTGAGTATGATCTGCAGGGTATTCCACATTAGGTACCTTGAAAAACAAAATTTTATTATTAATTTAACAAATTAAAAATTGAATTTGTCAATCATTTTAGACTCACAGCTTCCCATTCATAATAATTATCTTCTTCAGAATCCGAGTCCCCAGTAAATGAAAATAATTGAAAAGTTATCTTTTCTTCGAATGCATTGCATAGTTTACTATCAATGTCTGGTGGCTCCACTCTAAAACAAAAATGTATTATAAAAATTAAGATATTAATTCACAGTTGTACTTGAGTAAATATACATAAATAAGTAGATTATGTATCATAATACATTTAAAGTATGAATCATTTTTTTAAAATGTTATTTGATAACTTAAAATTAACACGTTGACTCCATACTGGCACAAGACTGACATCACAAGGATTATTAAAAAAAAAAAAGAAAAACGCGGTTGACACCATTCCCTACTGAATTTTTTTTGAATGTTATTTTATTATCATTTAGTGACTAAACGTGTTAAAATATGTATTTATACACTTTGAACACAAAGCTATATAGGAGTAATTTTTATGTTATTTAAAAAAAAAAAGATACACATTGGATGAAAGCTGCAAAGACATACGTAGTCAACGTGTTAAATTTTGATGGTTCATAAAAAATGTTGATTTTACCTTCCCAAATCACTAACAGATGTATCCAATAGTAGCAGCAAATTTTTTAATGTATGGTCAGGATGTAGTAATTTAGGATCAACATTTTGTGAAAAGCACAAGTAGAGAATGTTAGCATTCAAGTGGGTAACATATTTTGCAAATTTTGTTTCATTCAGCTCATTGCCACAAAATTCACTACAAATATAAAAATATTAAGTAATATACTTCAATTCTAAGGTATTTAGTGTATGTTTACCGATTACAGTACCTAAAATTTGGACGTCTAGGTAAAAAAACGTCTATAAAAAAGGAAATTTGCTTTACTAACTGCGAGGTATATGTAAGAGCAGCACTTATTGTACACGCAGGATTAGGTTCAACAAAAGTTTGATGAAATGCATAATCCCTATTCTTATCTGAAACTGGAAAATAAATAAAAATGAAAAAAGCGTTATTAAACTGTACTATTGCTTAAATATATTAGATACATTTATTTTAAATATAAACCCCATTCATTATATGCAGAGTAGTCTCCATTTGCTGGAAGAGTGGGTGCTACGATGCGGTATCCGAGTTCTGTTTGTCTTGACCATTCTTCACAAGTATCAACCCATTGGCCACATACATACGTCAGTTTTGAAGCTTCTGCTAATGCATGACTTAGACTATTATTACTATTATTGACATCCAATTCTTCATTCCTATCACAAAATAAAAAGTATAATTTTATTAAATTTCAAACAAAGTATTGTAAAAAAATTATTAACATTTTTAAAATAAAATGTATTCTAATATATTCTAAATAAAATTTCAATTATGATATAATTAGCTAATAATAATATAACAACTGGAGCTATATTCAGTTAAAAAATAATTTTAATATTGTTTTTTACGATCTTATATATTATAATAAAAATAGTCAAAAAGGACAGGTATTGTAGGTAATACAATGTTTGTTACTGAGAATTTAACTCGTATAATAGAATTATAAAAAATTGTAATTTTAAGATGTTTTATATGTTTATAAATGATTCAATAGATATAAGATGTAAGTTTGGTTATCACTAATCATATTTAATACATTTGTTGTTTTAAGATTTAAAGAAAACATCTAATTTTTAAGTGTTATACCATTTTACTAATACATAACATACTAAAATAAATATTCAGCATTACTAATTTTGTGTGGTTAGCTTTAATATTAGAATAAATTTACCTATTAACGAACCTTAAAGACATCTGTGTTCTTTGAATGGTTTCTGAAGATATTTAAATTGTTTATTGTATTATGAACATTTTTAATATATAAATTCATAGTTTGCTTAGTTGTTTACAAATTATAGTAAAAATCTAACAAGAGAATACAGATAATTTTTTTACCTAAAGTTTCATAAGAGAACAATTCACTTTAATACATAAGCTTTAACAGCATACAAATGGAATTGCTGATATCTTCAGCATAAGTAAGACTCAGATAATATATGTGAGTATGACTGTAATATGAAAAGTGTAGGCAATTTTTTTAGACAAGTGTTTATGTATAGGAATTATATATATATATTGTACGGGGTCAAATATTTATTTTTAAATCATAAAATTATCTGTAATGTATGTAATAAATAATAATCATACATTTATATAATTTTAAAATAATTAACTTGACATATTAATTTTATAAAAATGAAGCTATTGAATTTTATGAATTTGACATAATAATTTAATATAATGGTATAATCATATCATCAATCAATATAAAATAATAACTTATTATTCACTAAGAGCTAATACAAAATAAGTATAGTATACATAATACTAGATAAATTATTTTTTAACAATCTAACCATCTACATTTTACGTGGTTCAAAATATCAATTTAAATGCATACTTAATGTCACTGGTATTAATAGTAACATAATGGAAAATAACCAATAATATTTATAATATTAATTTTGCATTACCAACATTAATGTTAAAAATTATAATTCATAGCTTGTAATCAAATATATTATAAGTACAATTTAAAGCATAATGAAATATTATACTCACTGTAAAATAGTTGGATGCACTTCATTCAACGAAAATATATGAGTTACAAGTTGATTAATACGTGTTCGAATTACATTTTTTAAATTGGGTCTAATAGCAAATAGTTCATTATTTTTATCATTTAAAACAGATAATTGACCTTTGGTAAAATCTTCTAATCGCACCACACGACTTCCATATCGATCGACTCTTGATTTTTGATTATCTATTTCTAATTTTATTTTTTTTAGTTGATTTTTTTCTAGAAACAGAAAAGTTAAGATAAATTCATTTAATTAATAGAACAAATTATGTGTAAAATGTTATATAAAGTTAGTAGGTATTTCATCAGTAATTTGATATTATGCAAACTTTAATTTTTAGAAGTAAATAAACCTAGATTTAAAATTAAATTTGTTAAATTATATAAACTAAAATAGTACAAAATTAATTTATTAGCATAGAACTATTACCATAGAGTATATATATAAGTCTGTATTAATGTAATTATTTTTATAATTTAATTAAAATTAAATAGAATGGGTTTTAGATAAACATGAATTACAGTATTACATACAGAAATTAATTTATAATAAGGATCATTAAGAAGCTTTTAAACTAAATTTAAAAACATTGTGTTACCTTAAATGAAGAAAGTGAATATTTATGTTATATAGGAATTTGAAATAATATATAAATATTAAATAATATTAGTAATTTAAAAACAAATTCCAGATATTAAAAGAATAGTGACTTCATTATTATATTTATGTTAGCCATATTTCTTACTATCTGTAAGGATTTTGTTTTTGTCCGATATAGCAAGTTTTAATAATTTAATTTTTTCTTGTAATATTGAAGTTTCCGTTTTCTGAAACATTACAATAAACATTAATTGAACTATTTCATTTTTGAAACATTTTTTTGACCATTATAACAGTAAATAAATATTTATACCTTCAAAGTAGTACACTGTCTTTTTGAAAAAATTTTAGCACAATCATTCTTGAACAAATTAGAACTATAGACAATACTTTGAAATTTCATTTGTTTTTTGAAAAACCTAAAAAAAAATCAAAAGTAAGTTTAATAAATTATACTTTACCATTTTCAATATTTAAACATACTCATTACTCATACAATTATTATAGATATTAATAACAATTTTAAATATTTAAAAAATAATATGTTTAGTTCGAGGCTTGAACTTGAAAAAAAAAATTGTTATATTGAATAAAAACATAATACAAATTTTTTAGTTTATTGTTAGGTATTCAACTTTTGTGTTTATTGTTATTCAGAATTTATATTTTAAATACATTTATGTATCTGTTTCAAAGTAACAGGGCATTACTATTAGCTATTGACAATAAAATTATTTTATTAATACTTACTGATTAAATTTTAAAATAATATCTAATGTGGGAATTGTCCAGATAGGCCAGATACGGAATAAAATTAATTCTTGAATTTAATAAAAATAGATGCTCATGCCCTAGACTAAATATTTCTTTGAAACCAGTATCATAATATTTATAACTATCAAGTAGGTAGTTAGAAATTAATTTTTTTTTAATGGTATACTATGTATAAATAACGTTTTGCATTATGTTTTGTTTTGTGTTATTTAATATTTATGTTTATTGTTTTCCATTATAATTACATTTACAAATTTCATTCGTTTTTTGTCAAATATAATGTTTTCAAGCCCTGAGTCAGTCATTTAATTACAATTTTATCTCGTATTTAATAGAATTTAAAAATTATAGAAATACTTATTAAGTAGGTAGGTACTGAATACTGATACATGTAAATTTTCATTAGTATAGCAAAAAGTTGCAGGATTTATTTATAAAAAGTTTAGTACCTAGAGAATTTATAACATTAATTTGAACATAATGAATTGACGAAACATCAAATAGTAATGTAAGTAATGGTTGAGGCATTGCGTTTTTAGAATTGTGATGTACCATAATAAATAACAATAATAATATATATTACTATTGATAAGATGATGGTGGTGGTTAGTAAGCTAAATTGCAAAAATCTAGTGTGAAGTCAAAATAAACCCCATTCTAATTAGTTACAGAGAACTTTTAATAAAATCATAGATTTGATATGAACACATCATATATTTTTAAGATATGGTTTGGTGGCACGATTGGCCAAATACATTTTTTATTAAATTGATCATATTTTTATAAATATCTAGTTTTAACTTTTAACATTTTAAATATTTTTATAGCTGATAAAATTTATAAACTAAATTACTTATACATTTTTTAAATAAAAAATTTACCAAAATGTATTTTATAAAACAATTATTATATAATAATATGTGAAAATATTTAAAATCAATATATTTTATTGAGTTTATTTATCTATTTCCAGAGTAGTAGAGGAAAGTGAGTAACATGAATATAGAAAGTTTTTTGGTTAAAATATCATAAAAAAAATGTGTAATAATCAAATACATAATATTGTACATTAGCTATAGTGGTGTTGGTGAAGGTAAATTGAAGTAGTCTGAAATATCTGTTTAGCCAGTGAGAATTTTGGCTACTCAGTTTCTAATCGCAACATAATTGAATAGATAAATTTCTATACGCTTAGGTATACATAAATAATATATCAGCTAGCGGAATCGCGTTGCTAAGGTGGACTTGAAACCACGCACAATACTGAACTGACCTGCCCTTGTCGAAGGCCGTCGAGTGTCCAAAGTCGCCATTCCCCACACAGGTCTTGCAGTGGAACAACTTGCGGAATCTATGGCACATCGGACACTGTTCGGTGCCACAACACCACTTTTGGCTGCTCTTTCGGCATCCCGGGACGCCGCATCCCTTGTTCGACCCTGTCGGGGTCGGGGCTGCAGACGAAGCCGCGGCCGGTCCCGCCGGCACAATCGTGGATGGTCTATCCATCGGCGGTGGCGGCGACGGCGACAACGCAATAGAACAACGTCAACAGTAGTTGTTGTCGACATTGGACGGTATAAGTGGGGCGGCCATACGCGAGATCAGATACCTACCGACGTCGTCCGCGAAACCACTGAAACGACAAACGACTACGACGACGAACGTCTACAAACGAGTCGCGAGACTATGATAATTTTATTATAAATCGCGGAGACCAAGACGACATCGACAACAACAACAACAGCGCGTACTGACGTACCTTTGACTTTTCTAGTGTTATACTGTTATTGTACGCACGCACGCACACCTGCACACACACGATTGCGTAGTTTTATGATAGCGATCAGCTGACCGTTTCGGTCGTCGTGCGTCGTCAAACGAACGAGGCCGTCGACTCGGATCGGATCGGCCGCCGCCGTCGTCGCTCTTGTGCAAAAAAAAAAAATAAAAAATATAACCATGTCGATAATTCGTACAAAATACGAGCGTTTCCGCTCAAACGAACGAATGGCCGATAGCCAACGATATTTTAACAATGTCAATGGAATATTATAAGAGCTAACTACTTGTAAAAAAAATCAAACCTTTTCGTATGTGGGAACTGTGTTAGATTTTAATTTTGTACACTATGATTTGTAATCCTCAGCAATACTGAGCAATAGCCAACAGTTATTAATTTTTATAGATCATTATATAATATTATTATGTTACTGCCATAGAAACCGCCTCGATTTGTTCTTCGAGTTAGAAGCCTAGTTAGGTTTCACATTTTAATACATTTTAAGTTATACCATATACACGTTTATTTCTAAAAAGGTAAGTAATAAGGTTTAAGTACCTATAGTCATAATTATAATATTATCTAAGATGTATCAAAACAAATAAAACATTTAATTTGAGCAATTGTTATAAATCCATTAAGATTTAATAACTGTTTCAATTTTTACAATTTTAATTGATTTTTAATTTTTTTTTTTACCTTTAAATAATAAACAGCTAGATTAATAGAACATGCGCATTAAACAGTTAACGAACTGATATATCTATGTGGAAGTTGATAGTTAACAGGACGAACTAAGATTAAATGTTTATTATAGTTATTTATAGGTATACCATTTATATTTTCCTCTGATCGCCACCTTGGACATCGTAAAACGTAGCAGTCTATGTTAGATGTTAGGAATAAGATTATTACCTATTTAAAAACGTATATCTAAATAATACATGTACCTACCTATAGTAATTAATAATATGATGTTATGATATACCTACGTCCTACATCTTATAAAGGTTATGTCTTATGTATATAAATAAATACTACTCATTTACCTATCTATTAATCTATTGTGCACTTGTGCAGGTTTGGTTAAAACTTAAAATTGTTAAAATAATTGAATCCTATTTATCTACGATTCAGTTTTATATTTTATATTTATATAAGTTATTATTTATGAATAATATAAATTATCAAATAACAAGTTAAATTAAGTTTTGATTTTAATTTCTTAAGAATAAAAATTCAGAATTTGTGATAAAAAAGAACCACAGTCTACAGGCACTCAACTCGTATTGTTATGTAAATTAATATAGACCATGGTTAAAGTTATATTAATTTAAGTATTATACTTGTTTATAAGACCTTGGTATCATCTGTAAGCGTTAAATAATCACATATTATTTCCAAGTTAATATGATAAATATTTATATTTGATTTTACATATACATAAGTATGTTTCTATAGTAATACGTAAACTATTGTATTTTAGGTATTTAGATATCTTCTTGCGAATCTTTGGATTTGAATGTGTCACTAGTCAATAAAAATATTTCCAGTATCATGAGTCCATCTCCAAAAGTCGTCGTACAAAGTATAATAACATATTTTATGATATTCAGATATAAAATAAACTAAACACATTATCTACAAATTTATTTCGTCCACTAAAATAGCTTTTGATAATTATGCAAAAAGTCAGTTAACATTCGTGCAGAACATAGCGGAACTAGCGGCCAAGCCAGCTTATATCGAATGTTTATACGAAAGTCATGTTGTCAAGATAGTTCTCCCATTAGTGACTAACATAAATCCTACTGTGAGAATGAATGCAGTATTGTGTTTGGTAAGATTGGCTGGTCATAGCGAACCCTGCGCCAAACAAATAGTATGTTCGAAAAATCTACTAAGTCGGTTACTCGGACAGCTTGTGAAGGAAAATGTATGTTAAACTTTATGTACATATATGTAAATACGTTATAATATTACATATACCTATAAATATAATAATTATAAACAATAGTATATTATAATAATATAATAAGCGAATGTATATATTTTTTTGTATAATAATACAAAATGATATACGCGAATACGCGATTGTATTTTAAAAGAGGAAAGAAGTTCATTCGGACACTTTTTTATCTGAAAAAACGTATCTGATTGAAATTACGTTTCCTCTATAGATATTGTTTGTGAACCATGAAAACGTACACAGGGTGATCCATACGTAGACAGCTATTATTTCAAAAAACACTAACGTTTTTGAAAATACTATTTTACATAATTTTAAGTTATTTTTTATTATTTCTTATCATTTTATTAATTATTAGCTTTTACTTTTTGAATAAAATACATTTTAAACTTTGTAGAGAGGAGCCATGAATAAATTTATTAATTTTACAATTATGTGATTTTTGTATTTGTACCTATTCACGAAAAGTAACATGAAAAATGATTTAATCAGTTTTAATTATCATAAAACCTATAAAAATATTTATAATAGTGATTCAATTATCCTATATTTGTGATTCCAATAAAAAATTAATTTAACATTACTAGTATAAGATTTTTCATTAGTTTTTAATAAACGAGGTTTATCATAAGCTGTTAAAGAAATAATTTTTTTTTATAAGCAAGCATTTAAAGTTTAAATTCGCATGATTATGAAAATTTGCCAATAATTTTGTAGTTAATAATTCATATACAATTTGTAATATTAATGCTTAAGATAAGGAAATTTAATACGAGTTTTCATACTGAAATTTTATAATTATACATTTTTATAGACATTTTAACTTTAAATTTGGACAAATAAGATAATATTTAAATAAAGACTAATGATAAATTTAGTTATTTTGTTGTAATTCAAATATATTTTAGTGAGAATTTCAAATCTTTACGAATTATATTTTATATTTAATGTACACAATGACATTTTCAAAATATTTAGATTAATACTATAGGTACTATTGCCTTTAGTATTTTTATCTATAAAAATCAGATTTTGGTTAATTCGTTTATTAGTTATAATTTATAAGTATTTAAAGTTTAAATGAGTGTTGTACTGGAACAATATTTTATATGGTACCTCTATACCATCAACACACGCACTTACACAAGCGTTAAATACTTAAAACTTATAACTTATAAACTATTCAAAATGTTTATGCACCAAAATATTTTTAAATCTATACCTACTGATTTAAAATATGCAATTTAAAAAAATAATGCTGTAATGTTGTAATGGGTAGAAAGAATACTTTTAAAGACATAATAATTATACTTAATTGTGTAAAAAAAATATTTTTAAAAACAATAATAGTTTTTTTTAAATAATAAAGTGTCTTACTTAAAATATATCACTTAGTAAAATTTAATCTAATTTAACCTAACATAAACAATTAATACACATTTTGATTACTATAATACAAATGTATATTCTAACAGAAATTAATTTTACTATTAGCAGGATTCTGATAGATACACCTTGCGAAAAACTCTGTTGATTTATAGTTATAACTAGAGCTCGGATTTTTAAGCATATGCTTCTTTTTTTACATATGAGATAGAAATCTAATTTTTATACATTTATAAATTCGTTTCACGTCATTCTGGTTCCAAATAGTTATTTTAGCTGTAGAATGTTTATATGTTTATTGTGATACTATAATAATAATAATAAAAAATTGAATTAATAGGGAATGTAAAAACCCAGAATGCGGACTAAATGTTTATTTTAGATTATTAATGTTTTCGTTATAGACTTGTTTATATTAAATGTATTAAACTTATCGATTTACATATAGCCTGCAGTACCTATACGGTCAATATACCTATAACACCGATATCGATCGTTTCAAAATTTAAGATTTATTGTTGTTATTTGAAGCTTCTGTATGCACCAATCACTTTGGTGGATGTAGAGAGTTCGTTTTTTATGTACCTATAAAAATATTCTTAGAGTCAGTTTCACTACTTGCAAATCTAGGGAAATACACGGTTATGGTAAATAATTTTTTTTTAATTCAAATTGATTTTTTGAATTTTTTATTAATTTTTATGACTAGTTCATGTTAATTTTTGGTCATCCTTCTTTTTTTTGCTTTTTTAAAAAAAACCTATGTTTTTTTAGTAGCTTATTATGTTTTAAAATCCGAGGTCTAGTTATAACAAATGAATTATTTACAGATATTAAGTGTTATAACTATTAATTACAGGTAAAATGTGTAAACTTGAATATTAAAGCATAAAAATGATGTATTATTATCATATAATAAAATATAAGTATAATACACTTAATATAATATATATTATGTATTTTATAAATATTTATATATATTATAAATAATTGATAATATTTATCAATCATTATCCTGTATAGGTGTGTAATATAGTAAGCAGTAACTAATATATTAAGGAAGCGTAACTACTATACTAAAATTATTTTGTACTCCTTCAAAAAAAATCTTGCACACGATTTTGGTCGTAATTTGTAGAGCCAATAAGTACTTGTGAATACTGGTAATTCTGAAATATATTGCGAACCCTAATACTTTATAATTGTACGATTTAAATATGTATTTAAATTTAAATCCTATAAAATATAACTAACATACTAAATAAGAATTACCTATGTAAAAAATTATCAAAATGCAAATATAATTCTACACAGTATTTGTTTTATAAATAAGGTTAAGGTAGGCAAAAATGTATTCCTAACTTTCTAATTACCTATTTAAATTTTTTTCTAACAATGTTGGTATTCTTGGTATTTTTCTATTAAAGCAAATAAATTTGAATTTAGATAAGATGTAAACATTTTTGATTTTTTAAAATTTTAAATAAAATATAGGTGAGAATAATAAGTATTATTACATTATAATCTTATGTATTCGTTTTATTATAGAAATATTATAAAAAAAATTGCATGAACCTTGTTAAAAATCTTTGTAAATATTCATCGGAAAGTACTGAAATCGTAGTTAAAGAATGTGGAGGAATAGACGCTATTTTGATATGCATGAAGGACTTTGATTCATTTGTTAGAGAAGCCGCTATGCAAGCAATTACCTGCATTACTCGCCTAGACGTGAAAATATCACAACTTATAGTAAACTATGGTATTTATTAAAATATGTACTTACTAAATTATTTTCATAAATATTAATATCATTAAAGTTTATATATATTTCATAAATTTAAATTGTTTTGTGAATATAAAAATTGTACATAATTAAAATGGGTTTAATTAGAATTTCAAATATACGGTTTTAATAAAATCTATCATAACATTTATTTTAATGATAATTAAGTAAAACAATTATTTAAAATGTATTTATGTTGCACATAACGCTGTATAATACTATATTATGTTTATCTCATCATTGAGTAGATTACTGTAATGGATGTGTTAAATTTGAATTCAATGAATATGTAAATAACGATTTTTATGAATAAATTGACATAAAGTCAGCTTCTATTTCTAAGGATATTTTAATATTTATTTATATTGATACATATTTGTAATTTATTTCCTTATTAGTTAGATGGTAGTTAGAACAAATTTTTGTCAAAAACTTCCCATAATAATAATATATTTATATTTTATTAATTATTATTACATTACCTACATCATAAATCGTTGTTATTGTACATATGCCATTATTATAATTTATAGAAAAGAACTAAAATATTTGAAAATTTTAAATGTTTGTAATTATAAATTATAATATAAGTAATTGATATTCTCTAGTTTTGACGAAATTGGATGTTTAAACAAAAATAACTTTTCTGTTTATTAAAACGATCAGATAACAACATTTATAAATTAACAGTTAATCAATATAATAATATAATATATATAATGTTTGTATAATATTTTATACATGACCTGTTCATGCCGAACGCCCAGACAAAAAAAACGTATTTATAATACTGGAATAATATACGCGTTTTTTGTTTTCAGGTGTATTACCTCAAATTGTTCAATGTTTAAAAGAACAACAACAAAGCTTAAAATTATATGCTTTATCTGCATTAGATGAGATGGCCAAAAATAACGAAGATTTAGCTATAAAAATTGTGGATTTACCAACTCTACCTCATGTGATACATTTTTTAATGCCTAACTTTATTGATAAAAAAGTTCAGGTATGTTTTTCAACTTAATTACATGTATTATTATTTTATTTTCATTATAATTATTATGATATTATTATTATTATTATAACTATAATATTACTTTGACTTCTTGTTATAAAAATATGTACAAAATACATTACATTTAATTTAACCCTTAAAAATATTTAAATAAATATCGTATATTCTAAGTGATTTTTAAATCATTTTAACTGGGCCATTTTTCAAAAAATATCATGTTATTTTGAAAACTTTGAATAGCATATTTTTTATAGTAATTTTAAACCAGTATAGATTTTTAAATTTGGATTTTTTAATTCTAAAAATAAATCTATCATGTCTGAAAGTATTGATATGAATTAATCTAGTATTGTGCTTTAATAATTACAATAATTTTCAAAATAATTAGATGTTGAAAAAGATAATATTAAACAATAAATGTTTCCTCTAAGATGCACCACGAATAAGTCGTAGGTATATCATATTATGAACTATTATCATTATGATGTCTTTGAAATTAAATTAGTTTTTAAAGGTCAAATATATATGATTGTGTACGGACTACGGACTAAAGTTTAGCTTACTTCTATACCTATGTATATATTTTATATTGTTTCCTAAGTTGTTTAAAATGCTTACACAAATTGTAAATATTTACATAATATATAATATATACATAAAAAACACAACTACAAAATAATAATAAATATGTTAGATTTGATTATGTTGTTAATTTTCTTTTCAAATTGTTTAACATTATTAGAAAAGTGCATTGACATTGATTAAAAATATTGTTAAGCATTCATTGTACTTAACTGAAAATGCAATTGAGTCAAATTTATTCCCAGAAATATTATTATTGATGGCGCATCCAGACGAATCGATACGTAACAATTCGGCCAAAGTAATTCGTGAAGTAGTACAACATAGTGTTCAGGTACAGTATTACCAGTATCAATATATCATATTTTAATAAAGAAACTTCATACATAATATGTATATGTTGTACCTATCATATATTTTTTCTCCGTAAATAAATAAATAAATAAATAATTAATTATTATAACCATATAAGAAATGTATTCTATGATATATTTAAATGATTTATTTTTTAAATGCATTACCTACTTTATGTTAATGACTTTATGAGTAAAGTTTGTAATATTAATGTTGTATATCTATTTATAATAAAATGCACACAAGCTTCATTAATCACCGTTATGGTTACCACCATATTATTCTTATTTAATCATGTATAAAATCCATTAGTTATACATTTTTGTTTTTAAAGATTGCTCAAATGGTTGTCAATAGTGGTGGAATAGAGAAGTTGTTAAATGTTATTTCATGTAGTCAAGAATTGTCTCCTACCCCTGCTGTACTTGCTTTGGGATACATTGCTGCAATGTCGCCAAAACTTGCATTAGCCATAATTCAGTCTCAGGTTAAAATGCATTTTTTAATTTTTTTAATTGTACGTAATAGAAGAAATATATTAACTTAACAAATACTCTTATATATTTATACAAGGCATTGATACATTTGGCTGCTATTTTAAAAAGTAATACAGACAAGTTAACGAAAGCTGGAACTATTTGGACATTAGGCATGATAGGTCAACACAGCGCTGAACATGCGAGGCCTATTTTAAGTGAAGTATTAAAGTATATTATGAATGTAAGATAAAAACAATAATTTGTTGCAATATTGGTAAATAACATATTTTATTCTTTATTCAGGTATACATGGATTCAAGTTTGGATAGCGAGAGCCGACACAAATGTTTAATTGCTTTAGAACAGATATTGAAAAATTGTGATGATTTTAATGTTTTAGAAAAATTGTTGACACCAACCATCCCTACCGAAATAATGATGTTTATACTTGAAAAAATAAGCAAAGTATTTCTAGTTGATTTTCATATTTTGTATGTGTTAAGTGATATTACATAATATAATTCATTTAACGTTGTTACTTAATCATCACATTTAAGATTTACTCATAAAAAGCGTTAAATAAATTATTTTTTTACAGGACAGCCATACAGGTATAATGACAGTTATAAGTTATTAAGTACCTAATTCAGTGGCATATTTTCAAAATCTTTCTAAGGGAGGAGAATCCACAGTTTATACATAATTAAATAATTTTTACAAACTATAATAACATTGATAACTATAAACCTATTGCCTTTATCATACTTGAAAACCGTCATCAGAATACACAGAATATCAATTTCCATACTTACAGGAATATAAATTGGTTTTTTTCCTCTGGAAAGGTCCAGTACCCCTGACCCCCCCCCCCTGTAAATACGCCACTGACCTAATTTGAAAATGTTGGTAAAATTGTATTTGTACTATGTATATTGTATAAGTACAATTGTATAATGTAGGCACTCTTTTATGATATTAAAATATACGCGGTCTAGATCAATAAATACCTAAGTAGGTACATATACTCGTACTATTAAAATTGCCTTATTACTTTTAAGAATATAAATTGGTAGTCAAATTTAATTATTATTGTTGAATGTTTCACAGATATTACCTAAAAATGCTCAAGCTCGGCGAAGTTTTATTACTAATGGTTATTTGAAAATGATTCAAAATATTAAACCCGACATAAATTCAGAATTATTTCAAGTTATCAGGGCGGTAAATTGTTGTTTTCCAGAAGACATTATACAGTAAGATAAAAATATTCTTTTGTTCATATTGAATTGACATATTTATTAATATTATCATACTACAACTTTTATTTTATAAACTAGAATGGTAGCTGGAGACTTTCCGGAAACTGTTATGAAAACGGTGGATAAGTATGTTCCACAAAGTGATTGTATATTTTTTAATCGTCAATTAAAAAGTGATGAACAACTGCATAAATCCTATTCAACTCCAAAAACTCCTTTATCCGGCGAAGAATCAGTTTTTAAATAATTTTTCATAAACGTGATTAATTATATTTAAAACAATAAAATAACTATAACAAGAATGTCCATAGTAAAAACATTTTTACACTTTTTCAATAACAAAATAATAATATTAATATTATGGATCTTGGATAATGAAATCAATGACGAAACTTGATTCTGTACTTATAATATCTTATATTTTTTGTAAACATTTATCCAATTATTGTATGTTTGAAATAATTACACAAATAGTCTAAAACCTATGTGTTAATTTGGTTAAATTAAAAAAATAAGACTTTAAGTTAAAAGTACATAGGTACTTATATTATTATATGCATATTAGTTTTTATTATTGTTTGATAATAAATAATGATAACACTAAACACATGTACAATATTAATAAGTGTTTCTATTTTTAACGCAAAGAATGCAGACTTGTATTCCTGTTTATAATAAAAATAATATTTTATTACTTATAAACTATTAAGTCATAAATTATATTATACTATATGGTTTTATACTTGATAATATGAAAATAATACAAGAATAAAAAAAATTTTAATCGTTCGTAAAACGTATGTGTTTGATCACAAGTATGAAGTAGCATTTTATGTGCAATTTAAATAATATAATACTTGAGCTTGAGCATTAATATTATTACTGCAATGCTGATTCGTGAACCAAATTTTTAGTTTCACCATTTTATAATAAATCTTGAAGTTTGTCAACACGCGAACAGTCAATATTTTCAAGTTCTAATCCACATAATTTTCATTAATGATTGATTTGCTTTGTGCTTTATTGATGGCCATGATAAATGCAATGAAAGTACAACGCCGAAACTAACTTTTCTTTTTACATTTTCTTTTTAAATATACCTACGATATTTATTTCAAAACTAACTCTGGCCTTTTATAGATGAAAGTTCGTTGACATTTATGCTTTAATGAAAATTCATCATTAATATAATGTCATGCCAAACACGTAATACATTATATTTTCTTGTTTTATTTTTATAATCAACAGGTTTTGGTATAATTTATAATGTTATGCAAGTTAAAACTCAAATAGCAGAAACAATAAACTGATCCAAATGATGATGAGCTTTCATTATCATTAATATTCAATATGTCATTCTCACTAAAAGAAGTATTTAGTAATCCAAATACTTTTTTTAATTCAGTTTTTAAATTATTTCCATCACGTTAATAAAAGCTATAATATAAATACTATTTGAAAAATAAATAATAATATTTATTTTTCTAACCTATATTATCATGGATATACTAACATTGATAGAATAATTATTTCAAAACCTTAAGTCAAGTAACTTAAAAATAACTCGTATATATTCTGATTTAGGTATATCAATATTTTATAATAAATCATCGGTTCAACAATTAATAGATTTAAAGATAAATCTTATTATAAATAAAAGTTAATACATTTAAAGTAAAACAGTTTTTTTTATTATTAATAATCGCTTAAAATACTATACGCATTATATTTTTCTAAATAATAAAATAATAAAGTATTTGAATAGGTTTCAACTCACATACTTAGAATCAATAGAATCTACTCGTTTTAATAAATTATGTATTGTATGGTAAATTTTGAAATACTAACTTAGTTTTAGAAATTAAAAATAAAATTAATGAAAAAAATCAATAACATTCAAGTTTATTAGTACAATTTTTTTTTAATTATTTATTAATAAAACTCATAAAACACATAACTTAAAAACTAAGCATATCAAATTATGTCTGATATGCCATATTTATATACAATATTCATAATACAAATAAAACATATACTGCAATACACCTTTATTATTTAATTTTACATTGGTATAATACTTTAATCTCTGAATCCATTTCAATGGTTTAGTTCATAACGAAATTATTCACGCGTGCTTTATTTTACAAATCACGATCGTGATATATAATTATATTTGAAAGTTTATTTGGTTGCAATAGTTAAATCATAAACACTGTTTGACAGTTTCCTATGTTTTTAATCAAAGGACAGACGTCAAACGTAATAATGCCATAACAGTTGTGACCTTCAACAATGAACCTGGAAAAGCACATCTAAAAACCTTGTTATTATTTTATTCTTAGTTTTAGGCTTAAGGTTAATGTTAAACAAATACGAAAACCTATTTATTTTAACGTTTATAAAAGTGATTTGATAGAAAATAGAATTTTAATAAAATCTAAATTATAATATTATCTAATAGTAATAAATGCGTGTCTTATAATAAGTACATATTCTGTTTTTTAATTTTTTCTTTTATTCTATAGAGTCTAGTAAATTGTGACAAATTTTCACGAATATATAAGGTTATATTTATATTTTATATAATATATTTTCATAGTTGAAAAATCAAACTGTGAAGCTTAGTGTTACTAAATATTAATTAAATTAAATCACTTCAAAATTTAAAAATACCGTCCGACCTAGTGGCTATCGTAAAAATTCGTATATGCTTGTTTTATTTTGTAATTATAATGTTATTCAAAGTTTTAAAATAATTAACACGTTGCGTCTTAAAACTGAAAGTAATATTAATTTTAATGAAATTGTACTGTTTAATTTAATGTTGTGTTGATGCATTGGGTGTTATTGTTGTCGTTGTGTTCAACGCGTTTACCAAGTCTTCAGGTGAAGATCCTAATTGAACCAAAATCAGAAAATACGTAGCTATGGTACCCATTATCTGAAATTATAATATTTAAAACTTCATAGAAATAGTTCTTTAAAATACTAGAAAATAAAATGACATACCGCCACAAACATTTCAAAGTCCAGACAAATAAAACCATAAATAACAAATTCTATTTTATGATCCAACATCTCCAAAATGAATAATTGTACCTATATAAAAAAATTATTAATTCTACTTTTAAGTAAAAATGTTTTCAATTTTTTTTAAAACTAATTTATCTTTTAAAGTGGTAAAAATCTTATTTTGGATAGATAATCAATAATTTGTCGAATAACACTGTATACCAAAATAATCAACCGATTATGTTATGATCAAATATCTGACAAAACGAGTGAATTAATAAAGTATTATAAATTGAAAATAAAAACTTGGTGGGAGGGGGCTCTGAATATATTTTTATAAGATTTCTTTAATCTCAACCTATAGGTTTATAATTTAGAATTTCAAACGTGTATTGTGCTCGATGAAAACCTCAAAATGTGTGGGACGTTAAAAAACGTGTGACTCTTAAACGGTAGTATTGTATTATATCCTATATAGTTACTGCAGAATACAGAAAAAAAAAATAATAATTACAATATGTATTATAATTTTTGATAATACATACCTTTTTTTTGGTGAAGTTTACGTGATTATATTCACTAATTTTCTTCTGAAATGTGATATTGATGGAATTCGCCTAAACAATAGATCAACATTATTATTTTCACTACCAGTCAATATTTTTAATAAAAGCGAACTATATAAACTAAAACAATATTTTAAATGTTTACTAGATTTATTTTCAATAATAAATAGAAAAGTTAAAGAAAAACGTTCTCTTCGTATATATTTAAAATGTATTTTAAAATTACCGGTTATACACTTATAAGTTATCGTTATAGAAGTTATATTAGTATAAAATTAGTACCTATATTCTTAGATAGTTTAGAGTTGAGAATTCAGTTGATTTATTATTTATTTCACGTTTTTTCATTTAAAACGGAATTGTACACACACTTATCATTATTTAAAACAGTTATAGAACGATGTCGATAACAGAATCGTCGTTTAGTGACTAGATTAATTTTTAACTCCCCCCCCCCCCACACACAAAAAATTATATTTATTATTTTATTTGAACACAAGTTCAAATTTCGGAAAAAATATTTAGGTACAACTTTTTTTCGAGTCAAGTTGGACCCGTATAATACAACCGTGCATACCTTGCATTACCAGCTGATTACTATACTACTGGTTAAGTGTTATTAAAATATTAATATTATACATATTATTTTTTTTATATATATTATATAAAGCTAACATTATACCAGTCCAAAAAAAATATTTGGAAGATATTTTTTTGTATTATATAGACAATAGTAGTAGTACATATAATAATAAAAATACATATTTTATGACCCGATGAGTTTAACCGGGCAACTAACTTTTTTACCCTAATTTAAGTTTCTGTTTTATACATAAGGAAAGCATTGCACCAAATGTTTGTACTCCATTCATTTTCTTGTATTTTTGATCTAAAATGTTTAAATATATTGTTAAAACGTTAGCTTTATTTTGAGAATTATTCACGGAAAGTTTATAATTTCCGAAGAATTTTTTAAACCCAGTCAGCTGCTGCTGGTACGAAACAAAATTACACGGAATAAGTATATACATACTGTGGCAGGGATGGCAAAACCTTTTTTGGCACGATCTACTAAAAATATACTTCACCTTTGGGGATCGAATTCTATAGAATTTTTTTTAAATTATTAAATAACTATAATTATTAAAAAAACATATAGGGCGCGTGACCCTAAAAATTAATTCTAACATGATCGACTTTGAAATTGTCCGTGATCGACTGTTTGGCGGCCTATCTTATCTATGCGATTCGCGTATAAATAATGTTTACTTAATATTTACTAAGTATTATGAAGTCGATCGATTCTACACTCGACCTATGCACGTCATCGTTATATCGTTTCGTCGCTACTATATACGTTATGTTATGATATAACAATTTTAATATATTATGGTTTTTACCTGTTCGACGGTCGTATGGCAAGCGTCAATGACAAAGTACATCTGCAGCATGCGTATCAGAGATTCGTAAAGAAAGTACAGCGTGATTTGGATGGTGCTCGCACCGTTGGACATGAGCGTGTTGAACGCGGAGAGCATCATGAACGTGACGCCAAACACGTTGCCCACGATGTTGATGAACAATTGCGTTTGGAACGCTCCCGTCAACGTTGTGCAAACGTCGCATATGTCCAAGTACGCGAGTCGTGCGGTAGACACGGAGAATCCCGGCAGAAACGATTTCGAAATCGAGCTGAGTGTATCCATTATCTGGACATTTAGTTTGTACAACACTCTGAAATAAGACAATAACGTTAAAAAAAATAATATATACAAATAAATTTTATGGCGTGTTCGGGACCTATATAGGTATTCTGTTCAGATCGTCAGTTGCTTTCGCCCTCGCGGTTACGAAACTATACGATTAGTAGGTAATATTTATGCATAACTGCGGTTTGGACCGTTTAGTAATCGTACGGCCGAGCGCATTAATTATCGTACTTATGGTAATACGTTTTTTTGATTTTTTTTTTTTTTAACGAAAAAGATTATTGAAATCTAATATCACCAAAATATGACAGATACAATGCGTGTCATTATACGATCACATCATATATAATATGGTCTCTACATTGGTATCATAGTACCGTTTACAGATAGACCAAAATAATAATATGAATTTATTAATATTATACAGACACGTCGTTACGATAATAACTAAATAAATTTCATGATGCTGAAAAACAACTATTGGAAAAAGTGACCAACTATTCTATCAATTGGGACTCAGTCACTCAGATAGTATTCTCCATACTAGTTTATAAAGTGCACTCTGCACAATAATAGTTAATCTTATAAAGATTAACTCAATAAATCATCATTTATCACGCCAAAGTTACAAACGAAGTTTAACTAGACTAGCTAGGCAAAAATCGATTAGACTATATATATATTATCGAAATAGATGACTATTTGCTCCCGTATTTTTAGTAGTTTTATTAGGAATGCAAAAACCGATCATAGCTTATCAGGTCAACTCAAAAATGATCCAACGTTATGATATATACAATATACATATATAAGGTAGGTTGTACTATCATAAATTATATAAAATAATAATTAGTAATTATAAATTTTAGCTATATGAAGTTTGAACAGTACAAACAACGAATAATTACATTAAAATATATTTTATAAACGGGATCGTGAGGGTATAAAATATAATATATATATATATATATACAGTATACACACAAAAAACCCTACCGTTTTCGTCAATAACTTATTGTTTAGAACTTTAGAAGAATATAATATAATGAAAGTTTAACAATATTATTATTCATAGCGAGACTGTCGGATATTTTATATTATTTGTATTCAGCTTACTTATAATTTTTTCGCAGTAAAATATTTTGCATAATATTCAAAAGTAAAACGGATGTATTTAAGTGGGGATCTTGTTATCCTTATTAAAAGTTTTAGAACTTTTAACGCGAACCAGTATAATCGCCATTTTAACCGAGGAATCTATAGTATGCGATATTCACATTTCGCGTACTTACTGTATACTAGGTATTTATAATAGTATCAGTATATTATCATAGCAGTAAACGGGCAGGCATACCTCTATAATCACGGTGACAAATAACTGCAGGCACGCATGTTTTAGAAACTTTTTTCTTTTTCGTTTTTTATGGAACAAAATCTACGAATAAAACCGAAAACGAATTTACAAAGTTTGAGGTTTCTCTACATAGGTTACCCATATCGAGTGAACTACCTATATTATAATACACACATAACAACGGTGTTACGCGTCTCCTTATGAGGATGACGGCGTGGCGCGGGGGAGTCGGTGGCGGTTTGACGGACGCCGAAGGTCGTCGCGCGCGCGATAGTGACTGACAGACGGCGGCCAAGTCCTCGAGACGACTCGTATTATAATGTGATGTGATATGATATATAAAATATTAATATAAGTCTGCTGCGGTGACTGGTTTTCTCTGTTTTCCGTTTGTCTCGGCGTCCGGTGGCGTGGAAATTGCCGCGGAGACTTCAACTGCCGTACGACGACGACGACAATAATAATAATAATAATATGACATAATGAGTGTGTGAGTCGGCAGTCACATCATCGCTCAAGGCTCTAATGACTCGTTGCCGTCGCGCTTTTCAGAGCTAACCGATTGCTCACCGCCGCCGCCGCCGCCGCCGCTCGACCCGATAACCGCGGCGAGAACTACGTCACCGGCGTCTATTGTGCGCGTGCGATCCGCGACGACCCTTCGTGACGGCTAAAAGGTTGCGGCGAGTGACATCATTATACCGTCGTTTATTGTGCGATCATTGTCATTGTTCTTCCTTCGACTCCGCGGAAGGCCGCACGCCCATTACACTCGCGGCACACTTTTTTTTCCGGCGATCGTTCGGGTGCCCGTCGGCCGCGCGTATATATAACGCCGGACGCCACACAATCCGCCAACACTCGTACGCTTCCGACCGTTTAAGTGACAACCGCCGCTGGCTAACCTATAACCTAACCGTCCGGGTTTTAATCGTCTTCCGACGTCGCACGCCAGTTGACGTCCACGCTTCCGGCGTCCGGTGTACGACGACGTCGCACGACAGCTTCAGCAGCCGAGGTCTATATATATTATAATTACGCCGTACGAGCCGAACCGGGCCAATCGTCGACAAGCGCACGAGCCACCGCGTTCCCACAACCGTCATCGTCGTCATGTGGACCGCTAAGGTAACGATCGCATTTTCTTGACTGTATATATTATTTTTATACGCTCGGCGAGATCGGTTAGGTTAGGCTTTAACGCATTATTACTTTCAATATAATATTTCTATTAGTACTAAATACATTACGGTTTTTTTGTGTACGTATTATAGAGTATTCAATACTTATTTCACCCTTTTCAATCATTTTAAGCCACAATAATGCGTTTAACGCTGTATTACAAGGCATTCGAATAACTTAATTAACAAACATTAGGCTAAGAATTAAAACTTAACACTACTGTAAATTATTCTATGACTGGATATTACGAATTAGATAAGAATTCAAATTATTAGCGACAATTTATCACAGCGATAAACCAAGTTTAGATAGGGAAATGTATGAAAATATTGTCGATTGAGTTTTGAGTTAATAACATTTTATTTCATACATTAATAAAAATTTGTGAAAATTTGAAATTATATTTTTTTATTAATAATTATCGAGATTCGAGTTACCGAGAGACGCTAGTCGACTAAGGATAAAGGGATCTATAGAAACTTAAAACTTGTAAGACACTTTCAGCCTTTTTTTTTATTCTCATTACTAATTGGTAAAAACTCTAATCTTCACTCTTCTCGTGAAAATTCTCATTGTATTCTATTAGGTTAGGCATTGTGAATATTATAATAATATAATATAATGCACATCGTTAAACCGTTGTATGGTAGGTATTATCAATTATTGTACATTTATACACTTCTTACGATGTGACAGATTTATTACGGAGACCTGTTACGCCTAAAACGTATTGTTTTAAGATTTTAGTTTTATTATTGCAGTTTATAATGTTTCTAAACTTACAAAATCTGTAAAATAAAGTGTTCAAAAATAGATCAAAATAATTATATTTAATTTAATTTTTATTTATATTAAGACGTATAAACTGGGTAATACATGTATATACATGTAACTGTAATATTACAGTTGTACATCTTTGTTTTAAATGATTACATAATATTATGTAGGTTATCTATGTTATAAATGTAACAGTCAACGAATGTTGGTTATTATTTTGGTTGTTGACACAAAATGTTCAAATGTATTGTACATTATACCTACCAATTGTTTATTATTAAATGTTATAAACATTTATTTTCAATCAATATATATATTATATTTTTAATTTAAACAAGTTATATGTTATTTATTTTAATGAAAAATATGTCCTGGCTTTAATGTACCTAGGCTAAATTGTTTTTAAATAATAAACACAAACAAAAACGTTAAGATATATGTATGTTTCTTCAGTATTGTGGTGAAAATTGGGTAAAGGCGTAACATTACGGTAAGTACTATCTCTGTGAGTTTCTCACACGCAAAACCATTTCATAGACAAATTACTGGTTGTGTGGTGTTTTGAATTTGGAGTGTTACACCCGGTTATTTATTTAAGGAAAAAAATTCAAGATTCTCTAGTCTCGTAATGCCTCATACAAATTGCATGGAAAAAATAAAATCAATCTATACTTTAATAATCAAAAATGTTTTATTGGAAAACGAAACTCTTCGTAGATTAGTAGAATAGGTTTTATATTTAATCTTTTTATTTTATATTTAAAATTGGAAAACTTTATTTAGTACACATTGAACTTTGGTTTTGAAATAAACTTAGAATAATGGCTGAATAATTTTATATCATAAAACTTAGAAATTTGTGAAATGTTGTAAAATATTTTTTATTAAATTTGAGTCTAATGTAATCTGCGCACAATTACTACAATTTTCATCTTTCAAATAAAAGAAATTATTAAGATCTAACTATTTTATGAACTATGAATTTTTGAGATATTTAAAAATATTTAATAAATTAAATATTAAAAATAAAATATATATATATATATTTAATATTTAATATTTAAATATTAAATTTATTTTTATATATATATTTTTTTATTTATAGGTATATTTTTTTTTTCGGTTATTCATAACAACATATATTAATAAATAAAAAGATAAAATATAAAAGTTTTAAATTAAAAATTGTGTTAAAGATTGAGTTATATTATTATTATTTAAAGAAATTGAATAAGCTGCTTAATGATATAACGTAGTGTCACATTTAAAGGTTGGTGGGTGGGTTGAATGAATACTTTTCTTATTTTTTATTTTGCACGCTCTTAATAAATATCTTAAGAGGATATCAACGTACTTTTTATTTTATTTCTCTTGCCACGCATTATTATGCATTATTATTACACAAAACACGTACACGCTATAAATATATACATTTTTAAAATGTTTTCTAGTTACTTATGTGTTAAATAAACCTATTACAAAAATTAAAGAGAATAATATTTTTAAGAGTAGATATATTGATTTGCTTTAATATCGAAACAACTTAATATCAATTTAAAATTAAAAACATTTATTTTTCATTTTTAAAATTGAATTTAAAGTTAAATAATAATAAAATATAAAATCGATGTATTAAACTCTTAAAAATATTATTCTCTACAACATTTTTAATAGTTGATTTTACTCTAAGGATCCCTACTCAAAAACCACGAAAAAAGATTTTTGATTAATACTTATTTATACCTATATTATAGGTACTGCGTGTTGGTCTGAGAGAGAGAATAAATATTTGTTCATTGATGGCTGTATTTCTAATGCTAAAAATATACGTTATATATTTTGTAGTTTATTGCCTTCAAATGTTTTTACGACGAGTAATAAATATTATATGAAATAACTAAAATAACTAAAATGCTTAAAGATCATCATACCCAGATAGCAAATCAATTTATTTTCTCAGCTGATACTAAAAACAACAGTTAAATGTAACATTATCATATTATTTAAAGGCAATATTATATATTAATAAGATAGAGACAATACATACGGATACAATTTACTTAATGATTAATGTTAGTTTTGAGAGTAAGGTTCGGGATTTCTTACATTTTCATATTTTTGTAATGATCATAGAATACTCTAGGTAAGACAATTAATATTATTTTCATGAAGTAAATGATTTAATTACACAATTTTATTTTGCATATTTTTGTATATATCGTCATGTTTTAAAGAAAAAACATATTTGAACAGTTCTTTAGAATATTCATTTTCATATTTTTGAATAATATTAAAAAAAAATATTATTGTATGATCATAATTTTATTCACTTATATTGTATTTTAACAACATTCAAAACATTTTTCTAAAATAGTAGATCTTGACATAAAATTTTAAAATTATCTTTATCTATCAGTAATTGAAAGAAGATGTTGTTATCAACAAATTATTATTGTTATTTATCTGATAGGAAAAATTACAATCAGAAACTTATTAACATCTTAATAACATCTTGATAAAATCGGTACGTATGATGTTCGTGTATCTTGATTATCGTATCCTACATGCAACTACTAAGTACTAATACTTATCGACTTACCTACATAATTTAGTGTATTTTCTCAAATAATTTTTATTTTAATTCGCGAGCTTAAAAATGCCTAAAATATCAAATAATAGTCGTGTAAGTTAATGCATACCCGAGTTTTTATAAAATATATTTTATACTAATTTTAAATATACCTAGTTATTTTATTTTATAAGCTGTATGAAACGAAAGTAGGTGTTGATACTTAATGGTGATTTATTGTCATACAATATTTAACAGAAAAATATAAATCAGCATAGCCGTGTCAACAAATACATAAAAATAAATAAAATACATAAACTTCGGTCTAAAAGTATTAAATTAGTATTTACATCTATGTAGTTAAATAAATATATATATATATATATATATATATATATATTTAAATACATTTTGCATTTTTTAACCATATTTTGATAGTTTTAACTGCATATTTGTACCTATACATATTTTGATCGTTTTTGATGTAATAAATCCTGAACCTTAGTTATAAGTAAACAAATGCGACATGCGTGTTGTCGTAAATTTATAAAATACATATTATATATAATTTATTAAGGATAGCTACTACCTATAATTAAAATATAGGAATAATGCAATCAATTGGTAAGAATATGTTAAATGAATCGACATTAGTCCTTATTGGCATGTTACCGGAATATCAACATTTTGCTAGATTAAGTTTTTTTATTGAGTTTTTAAACACGTTACACTTACCTTATTTCTGTATATTATATTCTATAAATTAGTTATTTGTTAAATTACTTTAGGTTACATTATAGATATATACTTGTATAATTATAGGTTATTTATGACAATTATTATATTTTATATTTTGTTATATGTTTAATTAGTCAATATAAAATGTCGGTATATTAGTTATATTGTTATTACCATATAAATGAGTATAGAAGTAAATAAATAAATAGAACTACTTTTGTTTCAGGAATTAATTATTGTGGTATGTCTATTGAGATTGTGTATTTGCCAGCAATATGAACAGTCAGGAGGACCAGGAAGTTATTCATCTTCAAGTGGGAAATATAATGCAGGAAAGTCGACAGCATTTGGAAGACCAAATGGTGGTTCTGGTGCCAATGGTTATGGTACTGCAACCGGATTTCTCGGCCAAGGTCAAGGAGGAAAGGGTAGTTACGGAAACGGTTTCAATGGAAACACAAGATATCCAGGAAGTCAAAATGCAGGTGCCACAAATTGTGGACCCAATGATAATAATGGTGGCTTTGGTGGACCCAACAATGGTTTTGGAGGATATGGAAGTGGAACTAGTGGTTCCAATGGTGCTGGAAATTATGGAGGTGGAGTCAATAGCTTTGGAAGCAGTGGTGGGTATGGTAATGGAGGTTTTGGTAGTAGTGGTGGTAGTGGTGGGGGTGGATATGGTAGTGGAGGTAGTAATGGGCGTGGAAATGGCGGTTCAGGAAGCAGTGGAGGATATGGAAATGGTGGTCTAGGAGGAAGTGGAGGATATGGAAATGGTGGTTTAGGAGGCAGTGGAGGATATGGAAATGGTGGTTTGGGAGGCAATGGTGGATATGGAAATGGTGGTCTAGGAGGCAGTGGAGGATATGGGAATGGTGGTTTAGGAGGCAGTGGAGGATATGGAAATGGTGGTCTAGGAGGCAGTGGAGGATATGGGAATGGTGGTTTAGGAGGCAGTGGAGGATATGAGAATGGTGGTTTAGGAGGCAGTGGAGGATATGGAAATGGTGGTCTAGGAGGCAGTGGAGGGTATGGAAATGGTGGTACAGGAGGCAGTGGAGGATATGGAAATGGTGGTTTAGGAGGCAGTGGAGGATATGGAAATGGCGGTCTAGGAGGCAGTGGAGGATATGGAAATGGTGGTCTAGGAGGTAGTGGTGGATATGGAAATGGAGGTTTAGGAGGTAATAGAGGATTTGGAAGTGGAGGTTCAGGAAGTAATGGTGGAAATTTTAATCCGAATCAAAATGCTCCTCCAGCTGCCAAAGTGAGTTTCAATAGCTTTTTTGGAAGATCCGGACGAAATGGCCGAGGACAATTTGGCGGTTCAAATAATGGAGGATTTAACAACTTCGGCAGTCAAAATGGTGGAGGTACTGGCTCCTATGGCAGTCAAAATTTTGGTGATTCTGGCGGTCTCGGCAGTCAAAATGGTGGTGGTTCTGGATCTTATAGTGGTCAAACCAGTGGAGGTTCTGGTACTTATGGTGGACTCAATGGAGGAGGTTCTGGTTCTGGTTATAGTGGTCAAAACAATGGAGGTTTTGGCTCTCATGGAGGAGGTTCTTCTCCAAATGGTGCACAAAATGGTATTGGTAACGGTTATGGATCTGGATATGGAGAATCTGATCTTGGTGGATCTGGACAAAATAATGGATTTGGAAAAAGTTCTCCAGGAGGATTTTCATCTGAATCTTCTGGTCAAGGATCAAATGGGTATTGATACATTACACTGTACTTATAAATTATAATTAATTTATTAAATTATTGTTTTATAAACTAATATTGTGCATTAAAATTAAATATGTGTATTATTTATAAATATTGATTTCTTATTTGAATTGTTTTATAATAAAAACTTTCTTAAAAACAAAATAATTAGATATTGAGATTATTATCTATACACAGTTTTCAGTACACATTATTGTATCTGTTACCGCTTATAAGTATGAAATTCGTTATTTAATAATTTAACATATTAACGTATTATAACTACCTACGTTGTTGTATAGTTTTAGTTGTCTAGTGTATTTTGAAATACAAAAACTACTAAGAGCAATGATCAAAAACTATCCGTCTGCTTTTAAGGTTATAAACTATATTAATAATTATATTTTATCATATATTTATATAGCTATTAAAGTATTTTACTATTAGTAATACGGTAGGGGGAATTAATATTTGAGTAAAATATTAAATTTATTATTTTATTAATTTTTGAAATTTTCAAGTGTCTACTGTTATTCTTTGAGTTACACCGAAAAAATAAATAAAATCGATTTTATCATAAACTGGTTTTGCGTAAAAACTCCAGTTTCCCTTATATTTTGTTATCAAATGTTTGTATTCTTAAAGCTCATACTATATTACTATTTACTATTATAGGTAAGTATCCAATTTTTTATGAGAAAATTTCTTTAAAGTTGAAAACTTAAGCATTTTTTCAACTACTTATCATTTATAGGTACACAAATAAAATAAAAACTCACACATATCATTACAAAATTAATAATATTCAGCATTTAAAAAGAGAATTAATAAAAAAGGATTAAATAAATATAATTTTGAATTTATTCTAGGTTAGTTTAAGTTCAAACTTTCGTTTTTTTGTTAACTTATTTTGTTTTGTTTTATTATTTAAATATCTATTTATTTTGTATAATTTTATAATAGGTAATTAGAATATTTTTAAATTGATTTTGTTGATTTTGGCAAAATTCGTTAAAATGCCAAAGTTTATAAAAATGAATTTTATGTATGTCCTAATATTGAATTAAATTTTATTTGTCAGCAAAACAATTTTGTCAATATTGTCAGTCAAATTAACTAAAAGAAAATAAATAATCATAAATAAATCTAGAAAAGTCATATTCTTACTTACTAATCATAGACACTCACATCTTATCTACTCATACTTTATCAACAAACTAATTTAAGAACTGAGACCATCTGGGAACATGCTTAAATTACAATTAAACACATAATTCATTTTAAGATATTGCCCTAATAAACCATCAACATCAGAAGAAGCTTTCAATCAATGCAACGCCGAAAATAATCTTTTTATTGAAACCTGTTTCCTGTATCATGATAAAAAAATAATAATTATATTTGAATTTATTTATTATAATCTAAAACAATAAGATTTACAGATTATAATTTAAACTGTAAAAGATATATTTTTTTAATGAATCAAATTATGTAAAAAGAAATATTTTTTTAAACAATTAAAAAATTAGAATTTTTTGAGCTAACGAGTGTAGACACTTAAGTTAATTCATTGTACTTAGTTTTAATGTAATTATAGTAATATAATTCAATAAATTATTCAATAATTGCCATGATTATTTTTTTTTTTTTTTATTGAACAAAAATCAAAAATTTAACTTTTGGTAGATTTGATTACAGATATAAATAGAGCCTCCTAAACGATTGTATCCACGAACCTCGTTAAACGTAGTTCGGCCATTGTCTCATACTATAATAGTTATTGTCTTTAACTTAGGCTAGTAAAACTTAACTAGCAATAGTGGCGAATTAGTACTTGTAATTTGTACTTAAATTATCTTGACCAAAGTTTTGAACATTATCATCAGCGATGTTTATGAATTTCTCATAAAATTCGTATATTATTGTTTTATCCGGAGCGCAAAGTCGCGAAAATTCTCTTACAGCAGTGTTTCTCGACCTTTGTAGGTACCATTTTCATTGGTAGTACAAAATATATAATCTATATTATGTCAATACTATTACCTATCACGTAGTTTTTGTAAATCGTGTCAACAATGTCTGATTGCCTATGCGTGTTTCGTTTGATATTTTTGATACTTAGTGATTTTTTAGACTTGTATTCTGGTATTCACACGTACTCGTCATATATATACATTACTCGTCGAATGGTAGGTAATATCGTTATGCAGTGCTATTGTACTTGTGTGTAATGTACGTCGACGACTTACCTTTTGGCAAAAAACACGTGATCCACAAACACGAGCGTCACGTAATAGTTGCCGGCTATAGATACCGTGTTGAGCATCGCGACGATGACGGACGTGGACACGTCTTTCCCGTCGTCCTCCATCAGCAGCCTATACTTAAGGTAACCGAACAGGATGACGGCCAGAGCCAGCCAGACGCGGGTTCGGTATTCGATCGACCAGTGACCGGACGTGACGACGCCCACGCATTCGCCGCCGTCGCCTTTGGCTTGCAGCGACCGTTCCAGGCGGCTCAGCGAGTGTTGGATGTGCCGCAGTCGGACTCTAAACACGGCCGTCAGCAAAGTGCTGATCGCACCGATCGCGTTCGTCGACAGCGTGTGCATGCTATTGCCGGTCCCGTCGTTGTAGTCATCCACCCACATCGACCGGACCTCGTCGAATGCCAAGTACAATTGTACGAGGATTACGGCGTACAGCAACATGATAGGCAGGTATATGGTGTTTGACCTGCCGATCGCGATGGAAAAGTCGTGTCGAACACTGAACAACACGCAGCTGATATACTCAAATGACGTTATTTGTGAATGTTTTGTAAAAAATATTTTTGAAACGACAAAAAAATCGTGACGGACAAAACCCGTACCTAACGCCAAATCCGGGCGGTCGTTTTTCGTGGTACCAAAATTAAAGGCGCACGTTTTATAAGCAGGGGGATCCGGCAATTGATACAACGCTCCTTCGCGGACATCGTGTCAGCGACAACTACACACAATGTCATTATTAAAGTGGTCGGTTGCCACTAGACGTGTGTGTTATTGCCGAGTGTTAACCTTTTCGAGTGCTCTCGCTGTCATAATGTATACAAACAATTACAAATAGTGTAATATATAATATTATACTATGTATAACAGTAATATACGAACCACTCGAATACCAATCGATTACACTGCGCCGTTGTAGGTGAAAGGTGCACATTTATGGGGGGTGGTCGAGGAAGCCCGTCCTAAATGTCTTTGAAAAAAGTAAGTGGTCATCGTTTTATTATTATCTACGTATACCTACAAGAGCACTTTTCCGAAAACGTTGTCGAAGACGATTTTAATAAGGAATGTTTTTTTCGTAGACATAGCATTTTATTTTCATTTTAATATTTATACACACCACCTGTAGTATATAACGTTTTATGTTATTTTCATGACCGATTTCGATTCCTTAAAAACAAACCAAACATAAGTATGGGAACATATAACTTATACATTATATATTATGAATTATACTATACACAAAATACATTTTTAAAGTATAATAATTATGTAGATTAGTTTTGAGATAGTCTCTGTTTATGTTGGCATTGACTTAAAAATTAATAACAATAATACATAGTATGATATACAGCATATACATTTATATTAATATAATAATTAAATATTGATAATAGGATAATTGCAATGTTTTCGGCAAAAATTAAATCGATTTACCATCATAGTAAAAATAAAATAAATTACTTTAACAGCAATATCAAAAATCATAACATGAAATATACTAAGTAGACTACTTGGTAAATTAGTGATTAGTACACTACTTAAAGTATAGTATAGGCTGACAGTCCGTCTCTGCTAGTATTTGTTTTTCGCAATCAATAATATATCATTGAATATACATTTAACATATACATTACAGTGACCTCACTGTACAGTAAGACGGTACCCTATTATGGTTCGTTTATTAAATTTATTTATTATATTTTGTTAATTTACTTATTTATAATCTTTGTTTGCGAATAAAAAACCTTGAATCATTTAATAAGGGTTCTACGTTAGCTATTATTTTTTTATTTCAATTTTTAATTTTATCACCATATTTGATATAAAATTCACACTAAGATAATTTACTGGAAATAAAAAAAATAATGTTTAGTGTATGAGCCAAAAAGCTGCTTCTGCTATAAAATAGGCTATTGATTATTATTATATGCGGTATGTTACTCAAAGTGATATCGATCTTTGTTTTTTCCATTTCTCCTCGTAATCGTTTGTAACAATTATATTATTATCATGTGAATTAATCTAATTATTATTATAATTGTTATTTTTCTTATTATAATAATTAATGTCAATTAATTTATCATATATTATACATATTATTACTTAATATTCATTGTCTTTTGATATGCATATATAATATATATATTACATCAAAGTCACTTATTTATTGTACTCTAGATTAATGTAAATTAAGTTGCATACAAATAAAATTACTAGCTACTAACGGTCTTATAGACGTTATCAAACGGTCTTTCCACGTATCTCACATTTTAAGCGCTTACATCAGCAATATAAAGATTTATCAAAAACAACCGAGGTAATCTATGTTTAAAATATCATTATGAAATAATTATCAATTTGAATACCTACGTATTATTAATATTAACAAAATCAATACAATCCTCATGGTTTCATTTTATGTAAACACAGTAACTTATATTTATTTATTTAATTGTATTACACTTATGTGGTAAGCGACTACTTTTTATTTTTTATTGTTCATATAATCAATAAGTGTTAGTTATATATTTTTTTATAAATCTTTATATATATTTTTATTAACATTGTATACAGTACTATATCTCTACAGACCTACAGTACTAAAAGTGTCTAAAACGTAAACTAAAGGTGTGAAATGGCAAGAGTCCGACCGATATGAAATTTTCTACCGTCACAAAGGCGTGACACGATTTTTACATAGCAACCGGTTGCTATAACAACCAGTTGCTATAAACAATCACCGTCTCGACTGGTAACGTTCTCGGTGTCACACAAATTAACAGAATGACCCCCAGCCATAAAACATATACATGTCAAAAATAGATAAAGATTTATCCTCCGTCTGTCCCCAGACAGACTTTTGCTTTTTTAAGTTTTAGTGCTAATGAGTTTTATCCATTCACTTAAAAAATTATACGATTTATAGATAATGGATCTCACGTACTCAGTATTTAAGTGATTATCTATTGAAAAAATGTATGTAATAGTATGCTAAATGTTGTAAAGTATAAATTAAAACAAAATAATAATAATCATTTCAATAGAAAAATAAGGTTTATTCAAATAAAACAAAATTTTACATCAAACAAGTATTAAAATGATTAAATTGATGTTAAATATGTGATTATAAAATTAATAAACATCATTGCCATAGTTCTAAAAGTAATAGAAAATTATACATTTCACCAATAAAAAAAATAAATGTGATTTATACATACAATTATGTGTAACATAATAGTAAACAGAAATATGTGTAAAGCAACTAAAAAATAAACTGTGCAAAACACACAAGTATAAAATCTTACGTTTAGTTTAGATTTTATAACAAGTTGATTATAAATTTGAGCAATAAATAATATAGTATTAATAAGATGACCCACTTCCTAAACCATTACGATTACTACCATAAGATCCACCTAAGCCACTACTTGAACCACCAGATCCTCCATAACCTCCTCCTAGACCGCCATTTGAACCACTGGATCCACCATATCCACCTCCTAGACCACCGCTTGAGCTTCCTGATCCTCCATATCCACCACCTAGGCCACCACTTGAACCACCAGATCCACCATATCCACCTCCTAGACTACCGCTTGAACTTCCTAATCCTCCATATCCACCTCCTAGGCCACCACTTGAACCACCGGATCCACCATATCCACCTCCTAAACCACTTCCACTAATACCCCCTGATCCACCATATCCTCCTCCAGTACTACCACTTGATCCACCGGATCCACCATATCCACTTCCTAGACCACCACTTGAACTTCCTAATCCTCCATATCCACCTCCTAGGCCACCACTTGAACCACCGGATCCACCATATCCACCTCCTAGACCACCACTTGAGCTTCCTGATCCTCCATATCCACCACCTAGGCCACCACTTGAACCACCGGATCCACCATATCCACCCCCTAGACCACCGCTTGAGCTTCCCGATCCTCCATATCCACCTCCTAGGCCACCGCTAGAACCACCAGATCCACCATATCCCCCTCCTAGACCACCGCTAGAGCTTCCTGATCCTCCATATCCACCACCTAGACCACCGCTTGAGCTTCCCGATCCTCCATATCCACCTCCTAGGCCACCGCTAGAACCACCAGATCCTCCATATCCACCTCCTAGGCCACCGCTTGAACTACTGGATCCACCATATCCCCCTCCTAGACCACCGCTTGAGCTTCCTGATCCTCCATATCCACCACCTAGACCACCGCTTGAGCTTCCCGATCCTCCATAACCACCTCCTAGGCCACTTCCAAGGCCACCGCTTGAACCACCAGATCCACCATACCCACCTCCAAGTCCACCGCTTGAACTTCCTGATCCTCCATAACCTCCTCCTAGGCCACCTCCTAGACCACCACTTGAACCACCGGATCCACCATATCCACCTCCTAAACTACTTCCAGATCCACCATATCTATTACCACTTGATCCACCATATGAAGCACCATTAGATCCCCCGCCATTAACATTATTGTATAAACCTCCCGAATTACCACTATTTCCTCCAAAATTTCCTGAACCACCAAAGCCTCCATTTCCAGATTGACGATCACCGGCATATCCTCCTACTGGGTCAGTGTATGTAATTTTAGGTTTGTATCCATCTTCATCAGCTTCGTATTCAACAATTTGTGTTCGACCATCAGGTAATAGTACATGATACACTCCAGTAGCTTCATCACCTTGACGACTTTCTTTATGACCAAAAATAGCACCAGATTCCGGCGCATTAACTTCATAAGAAAATTCATAGTTGGCTGGTTCCTATAGAAAATATAAAGTTTTAATTAGATTTCATAAGTATAATAAATTACACTTAATAAATAATTATTAATCAATAAATAAATATTTATTAATTGATACGGAATTAATTTTAATTTTATATTATAGTGGAAATGAAATAATATTTTATTTTTTATCTAGATCTTGATAAGTTCAATTATTTTATTAATAAGTACAAATTATAATTTCGATAAAAATTAAAAATAGTAGAAGTAATCGAGATTTAGCATATTGTAGAACGAAATGAATAGTTTAGGTCAGCCAATTTAGTATCTTTCAGTTTACTGACATAATCGGTTGAACTTACCTTCAGATTTTGATATCACATATTTATATGTATTAAAATAACTTAATACATATTTTTAAGAATATTTATAAGACATTTGAATGCTTTTGTAGAAAATGTTTAAAGAACATTAAAATATGAAATACATAAAAATAATTTGAAATATACTGTTTCAAACAAACTAATTCAATGAAGTAGTAATTACTTATTTCACAAAATAACTACTTTAGGATGTACTATTGCAAAAATAATTATGAATAGGATAATTTCTTAATTAATTATTAGATGAAATAATTTATATAAATAAATAATCTATTTTTATTTCATATTAATATTTATAAAGTTGAAATTGTATCTATAATATAAACTTACCGAAAGAGGATCGTTTCCTGATCCACCAAGTCCATTACCATTGGCTCCTCCAAGTTGGTCATATGATCCAGAACCTCCGGCTCCATAACCATCATTACTGCCCAAGGATCCTCCACCAAGTCCTCCACCACCACTTCCATAATTTCCAGATGATCCACTGCCGAAGCCTCCCGAAGACCCTCCTCCGTAGCTTCCTGATGATCCACTGCCGATGCCACCTGAAGATCCTCCTCCGTAGCTTCCTGATCCACTGCCGAAGCCACCCGAAGATCCTCCTCCGTAGCTTCCTGATCCACTGCCGAAGCCTCCTGAAGATCCTCCTCCGTAGCTTCCTGATCCACTGCCGAAGCCACCCGAAGATCCTCCTCCGTAGCTTCCTGATCCACTGCCGAAGCCTCCTGAAGCTCCTCCTCCGTAGCTTCCAGATGATCCACTGCCGAATCCTCCCGAAGAGCCGGATCCATAAAGCGATCCTGCAGAACTGCCTAAACTACCTGAAGAACCACTTCCATAACTACTAGGTGATCCATTCCCATAACTTCCTGAAGATCCACCTCCATAACCTCCAGTTGATCTTCCAGTGCCACCTAGACTACCTGATGAACCACTTCCATAACCATTTGTCGATCCACTACCATATCGACCATTGTTCCGTGAATTAGATCCTCCATAGCTTCCTTTGTTACTTCCAAATTTAGATCCAAATGAAGGATACCGATTATTGGCTGCTCCCGATAAACCAGATTGAGATCCATATTGATTAGCACCACTGAAAAACGGACTGGCTGATGATGATCCTACTCCACCGCCATTTCCTCCACCATATTGTCCTTTGCCTCCGTATCCTCCATTTCTACCATTTCCATTGCTATTGCCACTCCCACCACCATATGGTGATTCAGCAACAACAAAAGCAATTGATAGAAGCAATATTAGTGCTCGCTAAAATGAAATAATTTAAAAAAAAATTACTTTCAATTTTTTTTTATAAGTTAGCTAACAATTTATTAATACTAACTTTAAGTGGCATATTTATTGTTTGATTACGATTAAATTTAGTCAAAATAATTAATTTTTGTAACAAATTAAATTTTTTTAAATTTAAATTACAATCATATTATCATTGCTATTCCTGCTCTGAATTCAAGTTGTATAGTTTTTTAATATCAACGGTTAAATATGAATAAAAACAAATAAAATAAAAATTTCTTAAATAATATATACTAAAAATTAATTTAAAATTTAAAATGATAATAAATAATATTCTATTCAGTTATATAAAAAATTTGATTATATGTCGGTATAATAATATCTTTATTAACAAAATAATCATAATTAGCTTTTTAGACTTGTGTCATAAATTATTACTTAAAATTAAAGTGTTAAAATAGTATTTATAATAAACTATGTTTTCTGTAAAATTTTACTTGTATAGTAATATAACTTATAAGTAAAAGTTTTTTTTTAATTATTACTATTAGTAAATAAGTATAAATATTTACGGAGCACCTGATACATTAAATAATGTTATATAATTAAATAATTATATTTTGATAGTTTGCAATAATTAATAAAATAATTCTGAAAACTCTAGGATATGTACTCAGAAGTTTCATCGTATAGTTGTTAATTTAGTCAATGGTCTATGCAAATTTGTTTATTCCAAAGACTTTTAGTTTAATTAATAATTAATAAATATTAAATGTTAAACAATTTAATCTAGTAGGTAGAAATCGTATAGTTCTGTATTACAAATATTTATCACATTACACACTATAATTAATCAATTAAAGATTAAAACCAACGGAATTTGAAGTGAAGTTAAAAATAAGCTTATTATTTTTGTCGTGTGTAATGAATCATAGTCTTTGATTCTTTGAGATGATCACTACACGAATGCTCATGAATATAGTCGTGTATAGTATATTCCATTTATAAAGACATAGGTACCTACATAATGTTTTTTTAAATATGTCATAATAGTGTGCTATCCATTTTAGAATTGTAAATAATACATTCTTTTGTTTTAGCTGTAATGATTAGATAATCTATTATTTCGTTATAAATGACAAATTCAAAAAGACTTGCATACATTAAGAAATATCTTTGTTTAGTCTTAATGTTCTATTTTAAATTACACTCACTGCCATCTTTATTAATAGTTAAATTGTTTATACCATATTATATATAATAAAATATGTATTATGAATATTACATAATATGTAGCGCAGTTGTGTTATATATAAATATATTATTATAAGGATATTTAAATACAAGGATAAAATGCTAAAAATCCAAGCAATATGAATTTTTAAATTTTTGTTTATTTTTTCATAATTTATTATAAATAAGGCCCATAAAACAAATTACTTGTAATTACTCGTTTAAAAAAATATTTAATTTCCAAATATAAAACTAATATCAAAAATGAATTTCAATGGGGTATTTTTTTCATAATAATTGTTTCGGTTTGATTATTGATATTTACATTTTACGGGAACTTACAAGAATTTTAGATTTGGTCATAATGGTTTTGTAAAAATGAGTGCGGAGATGTATTTCCTTAATGTTTAGGCAAATATTTAGTGATGTTTATTATTTTAAAAATCGACATATATATTGCATATTTATAATATATAATATATTAACTATAGCATATTTATTTATTTTTATTTCATTATCTATTTTGATTTTATTCCTTAATTTCTATTCAACGCATTGTATATATCATTGCAAAAGTTAATACTGATATAACTATGTATAACGCAGAAACTTTAACAATGTGTGGAATTAAAATATAAAATAAAAATATAATTATTATAAAATTGTGTAAAATATTCAATCTTAAAATTTAAAAATATAAGCTATTAAATGTCTCGAAAATTTATAATTCGTAACCTACCTTTTATATTTTAACGTAAGTACTTGACTTAAGTAACTATACAAAGCAATTATCTAAACGGCCTTTTAAAAACATTTAGTTCAAAAGTATCGTTTAAAATTATGGACCTACATTTTTGTCACTGCAGCAGATTGGTGGTTTTGTTTTACACAAGTGGTACATTACACACAATACAACATTTAAATTTGTTACCTATCTTATAATTTATCAATTTTTTAAGACTTAAATAGATAGAAAATTTTTTTTTTCTTAACTGATTTAGGATATAGTTTTTTTTATTAAAAATACATCAGACGAACGATTACGGTACTCTAGGCATATACATTTTTAATGAACGTTATGTATATAAACTATACAATATGTATATAAATATATAAAATAAAAAACTGATATAATTATAAATTTATAGTACAGAAAAAATACGGTCGGAGAACTTAAAAGGTTATAAAGATAAAGCCGAAAAATTAAGATCGTCATGACTACTTATATTAGTAAGTTACTCACGTTCATGTTGCGGACGAGTTTGTTGGATTTGAAGTCGGACGACTTTTACTATGCTGTGATGACTGGTGGATAAGTTTGACGACGAAAGTAGCAGCAGCAGCAGCTGTGGCTAAGTATTGACGACGGCAACCACAACCTAACGATCCGCGATTTCTGTATTCGTTGCAGACCGTGTAGTGTGCGACTTGGCAGACGACGATGCGAATGATGTGGTCTCGGGATATGGTCCACGGGATTATATACCCCGAAGAGACAGGTCTGGAGAACGGTTGAGCAACGTAGCCCCTCCACCGGTGGCTGTCCGAAAAGGTTTCGATGTCGATTACCGATCGTCAGTATAATAATGACGAAGAAGACTTACTCCGAATTGTGTGCGTGTGTGATGACACCACCCCCTCGCCCACCTAGCATTAGCGTGCACCTACACTTCGTGTATACTTGTATATTATATTATGTTGTGTCTGGTTATGATATCAAACGGTATTTACTATTACCGAATAATATGTGTTGTGCGTATACATTTAGTCGTGACGACGGGCGAACGGGCGAGAGTGATATTGTGTGCAGAAGAGACGGCCCACGGTCGCGGGTGCGGGTGTCAAGTACGGGCGAGGGGTGGGGTGGTAGTGTGTGCAGCGCGGGCAATGCTGCTGTTGTTCGACGGGTATAGGACACTGTATTATAGGATCACATATGCATAATATAATACGGACTTGTACGACGACGACGACGACGAAGATAATAATATTATATATTATGTATTATAATCGTGGACAAGGACGCGCGGACGGTCGTCAGGTGTGCGTATATTATCATGACCGCAGTTTTGTGGGAAACGCGGAGAGCGTTTCGCGGGCTCGGTACGAGTAAAGATCTCATATCGGATATTATATTGTTATCAATATGATGGCATGTGATGTCTCGTCATCGTGTCTCGAGCGTGTAAACCCGAAAAATTTGGTAAAATTGCGCAACTCGCCGTTTGTACAGCGTACAGGTACACGCACACACGCACACATGCACGTCTCGGTGATCTAAATAGATGCGTTAGAAAAAAAAAAAAAAAAAGAAAAAATAATAATGAAAAATACATAACAAAACGATTGAATGAGAAACGGTACTCGTACACGTCGTCGTCGTCGCTTCGTCTCTATCTGTGCTGTCGTCGTCGGCCGTGTATCGCATCACTCAGCCTCCGCCGCCACGATTTTGCGCTCACGGAGTTGTGTCATTTCGATCACGGACGACGACGGATGATCTAGTTTTAATAATGCGTCTTCAATAACGCGTTACGTTATTAATTTCGTGTTATTACATCGTCGCCCGTCCGCGTACAGTACCGAACCTATTATATTGCACTTATCGCGGTCGTCTAGCCCGTCGCCGCCGATACAATAATATATAATATAATCATTTATACATAGGACCTACGTATCTACGTATTATGCGAATAGACTGTGTTATACTGTACATAATACGAATACACATATTATTTATTATTATTATTATCGTCGTCATCGCGCCGACGTGTGTGTAATAACCGTTTAGTTTTTATTTTTTTTTCACGGCACGTTTCTTTTTTTCTTTATTATTACCGCGTATAAACGACTCGTTTTCGAAACACTTACTTTTAACTTTTATTATTATTATTATTATTATTGCACGCCAAAAATACGGGTATATACACACACCTTCCATTAGCTATATACACACACACACTGCACGTCCACGGTATATCGCGGTGTTTGTAAATCATATTATAATACATAACACGCAGTGTTCGGTAGGTTTGTTATTTTATGATAATATAATATGGGATAGGTATTAAATAAATCGTATATTTTCACAACCTTTACCGCGTGGGGATGGTTTAAAATGTGAATTAATAATAACAATAACTATATCGCTCTCTCGTTAAGTGCATAATACTCGAACTATATGACGTATACCTATATTATGTATGCTTGAATTTGTTTTTACAGTATAGTCAAAAAGACATATTCAACTTAAAATATACATTATATTATAATAATGAGTACCTATTAACGATGTATAAATTTGTAATTAAGTTTTAGCTGGTTAAATATAGACTATTATAAAAGATAATATAGTTACTTATATAATAGTTGGTTTTGCAAAACAATGTTTCTAAAATAAATGGAAATATAAATCTGACAAGGGTGACCAAGAAGTTAGAAGAGAAGGAAAAACAGAAGAATAAATTTCAAACAATGATTAGAGGTAGTTTTATTAAAAATATATATTCCTAAATTATTACAACAATACATTAATGCAAATATATACTTTCAAACTTATAATATTAATAAATGCCAACACTATACTGTAACGGTATTAGTAGTGATATTAGTGTGATACTATAATAAAAGTCTTAAATAACTGATAATATAATAGGTATTATAAGTAGGTATCTAAAAAATAATAATGTTATAATAAAAACAAAATACCTACAGTAACTTTTTATCACAAAATATTTAAAAAAAATAGTAACATAAAAGTTAATGTAAAATTATTAATAAAAGGTTAGGTTAAAAATACATTTTCAATTTTTTATAAAAGAAATAACATAAATTGCAATAAAAATAAAAAATCTGCACAAAGAAGTCAGACTATATGAACAAAAATATATATTACGTTAGACGTCTTAATGAAATAGAATCAAGACGAAAAATCCGTTTTGATAATAATATTAATTAGATACCACATAATGATCATACTTTTTAAGCATAACTAATATTATTATTATTATTTTATCAAAGACAAAAATATACCTACTCAATAAATTAAAAATATATTAATAGAAAAAGGAATTATTAATAATTATATACTTAAACGAATTGTGTATAAGCTATTATGTATATTATATACGCTATGAATGTAAGACAATGATATGGAATAATAATGTATTATAATTTATTGGCTCAATTCAACGGGGTTTTTTTCTTTCATAACAACAAGTAAATGTCGATATATTTAAATTTAAATGCCAAAATTATATGGAAATAATAACGACTTTGTGAAAGGCGTGACCACTTCCAAAACAGTTTTTGAGCGGTTTATATACTCGATTAGCTTTTAAACAAAATTCATAACACTTCTCACTGTCCTATACTCCTATTACAATTCTACGAAATAGTGCACTTGAAAAATGATTTTAACGCTGACAGCCGTAAAGTGGTATCTATTTTAGGTAAAGGTCATACACTATAGTATTCTATGATGAGTTAATGCGTTTCATATTTATACTGCTTTACTACTGTTATATTGTACTACACTACTGTCTACTACTGTTATATAGCACGATAATTTGGTGCCTACCACATTCAATTGGGGGCAACGAGTGTTCATTTATGATGAAATTTTATCATTTGAGGGCCAAAAACGTGAATAAAGAAAAATTTCCCGGCTCGAGTCTAAATGTGAATTGAATTTTGAAAATGTATTCATTTGTCGTTATTTGTACATACACATATAGACTACGATTGAGCATTAATCGGCACATATGACGTACGTATAATAGACGTTCATATTAATAAAAGAGCTAAAAAATTTCTAAAATAAGAAACACCGCATACTCTATTTACCAACATCTAGGGACTAGACACTTGTCTAACATAATGTTAGTATATTACCTACAACGTGGTTGGTGGTATATCGTAAGTGTTATGCAGTATAAATGATTATTATCTAATCAGGTCCTCGTATAAGTGGTACTCTGTGCTGCTTAGTGCTTATACACATTTAAATATCTGGGGATTTTTATCATGTCACGTCTGATTATAAAATTATTTTTTATAGGTAGGTTTATAAAATAAAATACATTTGTATTATTTTATTTATTGCAAATTTATTCATATTTATTATTGAGAATATTTATCATACATTTTAAACCTATTATTTTGAGATCGAACTCACTGTAATTATTAAAATGGACAAAATGTTAAAGGAATATTTTAATGGGCGCAATCTATTTTCCGTAATTCCGTATGGTAACACTAGTCAAAAGCCACAGTTATTGCAAAATTAGGTAACAATAGCAAATACATAGCGTCGGGTTAACCATCCTCCGTGTGATATTAGTTTTAGGTCGCAACCCTCACAGTATCTAAATTATTTCTACTATTATACGTTATTTTGTTAATAAAATTAATTTGAGTATATATTTTTTTTAATTATTGTCACTCATGTTTTGTATTAAAATTATTATATAATAATTTAATACTATGATTTATTAAAAACAAATTAAGAAAATACAAATATTGTTTAACATACCTATTTAGCTTGAACAAAAATATATTTAATTGCATTATGCAGTAAATTTTTATGCGTACTATATGTCAGCACTATAGTTTATTTAATTGAATTAAAAATATATTCACATTTATTACTTATTATAATGTACAAATTTACTAATAAATACTTAGACAAAAAAATATTCCAAGTATTAAGCATTGCGAAATAAAGTAATAAACAATAATATTAGAATTATGTATGACAGTTTAGTAAGAAAAATATATGTCATCTTAACTATTTGTCAATAATACAGGCTTGAATTTAAGTTACCTACCACCAAATTACACACATTATATTAATTTATACTATTACTTTTAGTATAAGTAGGTCTATACATCAAGGTATTAAATGAACTATTACAACATAATAGGTACATAATAATATTACTGTAAATGATAAATAAATAAATTAAAACATTATAATGTTCATTTTATGTAATTTAGAAATGGAATTCAACAAAATGTAAAAAAATGTACAGTTTTCGTATAGTAAAGTATATAATATTTTCGATATATTTTTTAGACAAAACTTTAGAGAAATTAACATGCTAATTCATTTAAAATTTAAATGTCCAATTTTCATTTAAGATTTAATTATTATTTAAACATTATCAAGTTACTAACTTATTAATTTTATTTAATTTATTAAAAAAATGTTTAATTACGTTTTATATTTATATTGATTTACAAGCGCTTTTTGAAATATTATTTTCAAATTACATTAACACTTTTATTAATAAAATATAAAAGGATAAAATTTAATGCGGATGAGTGCCATCTATTTACATAACAATAAAAAAAAAGTGTGATTTAATTGCTTTTATTTTATTTGGAGAACCTCCTTGTATAAAACACTGAAATGATTTTCAATTTATTTTTGTTAGTTATTATTTTATTTTATTATTCAATATTAATTAATTCTATGAATAATTTTCATTTTTTTATTATTTATTTATTATAATAACATAAAACAATTAGTAACATTATAGATGTAACCATAGTATAAAATTCATATGTTAAAGGTAGTCTAAGAATGATGCCCATTGTTTGTTGTTGATACTTAGTATTACGACAAGTATTGATAAAGATTTAGAAATCAGCATTACTATTTGAAACTGATTTCGGTAGCTTTTATAGTTTATTAGGTAATAATGAGATATAAAATGTATTAATTAATTATAAGTCCTACGTAAAATAAAATAATATATTTTTATTTCACTAAATGTTTGACATTTAAAGTGTAAGTTTTTATAAAAAATTCGATATTTAAATGAAGAATAACAATTTAAATTATTTCGATGAAATTCAAAAATATTATTCATAGAGACTTGAAACTTTTCCAAGTATTATATCTATTTTGTTTCACTATGTAACATGGTATTTTCAAAATATTTAGATTTATTTTAAGCGTTTGTCTATTTTATACGATAAACTAATTCACACCGTCGTACGGTGTTGACAACGACTCAAAAGTTAATGACAATAATAAATTAAGACATCAATTTATATTATTATAATAATTAATAATGTAATGTATATTCATGAAAAATTAATTGAACTTGCCGTTTAGTTAATTACTATTTTAATAAGACAAATCACTAATAATAGCCCTAGATAATTAATATAATTAGTGGTACAGATGTCTGACAGTATGTTCTCCGATCAGAATTTATTGTCTTATGTACGAAACTATGATTTATCATTGAATTCAAATTATTTAGCACATTCATTACAGTGACCTACTCATCAATGATGAAGTACACTCGACATCTACAACTGCAGTGCAGTAGAGTGGTTATCTACTTGCCCGCATTTTTAAGTTCAATTTCGTAACAGTTAGGTACACATTCTGTAGGTTTTTAAATAGGTATTATAAATTTGAGAAGTGGATATCAAAGCTTAATAATTCTGTCACCGATAATTTTTCAATCGGTCGTTATTAAATTATTACTACCTAGTACCTACCAACGCCAACAGTATTATAAAATATTTCCAAACTATATTAACAATAACGCAATATTCATTTACTACGCATTTCAAACACACATCTTATGAATAAGCGCACCATCGCTATATAATATTAATACATCCATTGGCAATATTTATATGCTAAGCCACAAAACATAAACGTATAATGTAGACGCACATAATAGCTTTTTCTTGAGGTTTCGTTCGACCAGTACTCATCAAAAGTAGAAGGGATAACATTACAATAATCCTATAAAAGGGTCAAACAAAAACAACATCGCTTCAGTCTCCGTCAGTAAAAATTTCAAGACACATCGTCGATACCATTATACACTACAATTTTATTTATTATTCAAACAAATACTTTCCGTATGTGTACAGACAGTGCACTCTTATTTAATATTGTATTATGTTGGGTTTTTCGAACGTTCGGGTATGATCACATAGGATTATCTATAGTACTTTTGTATTCTTTTACTATTAGCCAAACTAACTCGCTATTTTATTTATATATCACACCTACTTCTACCTTATTTATTTTTAAGCATTAAACTCTATGTAGGTGTCTATTAACTTAGGAGGATATTGTCTGTCAGCACACTGTTTGTTTTCTCTCTGTGAACCATACACAACAACCTAATCTTTTTTTTTTATATATTATTGAGTAATCTTAGAGAAAAATCGACCATTATAAAACCGATATAGAATAATATTTTTGAGGGTATGAAACATCGATTTGTCTAAATATTGTCTTAAAACAATTTAAACATCATTTAAATTAAATTTTTTTTTTTTTGAAAGTCAAATACCATATCAAATACAATAAAATAATAAAATATAACAATGATAGATATGTCAATTCCTCAAAAATATTATTCTCTATATTTTTTTTAATAAGTGATTTTAGCCTTAGATAACTCAAAAATCTTAAAGAAACGATTTTAGGTGAAAGAGTTTTATCTGTGTTGCGCATGAGTCTGAGAGAGAAAATAAATATTGCGCTGACATCCCCTTTTATTGTAATTTTAATCTCGTATTTATTTCTAGTTATAGAGTAATAATATTATTAGATTTCATTACTAATTAGCTTATTTAGAATTGTAAGATTGATATTTGATAGGTTTACTAGATCAAATTATTCTTTTGTTGTTCCGTTTCACTTTCACATCATTTATTACGATAAAAATCGTACTATTCACCATATGATACATTATGTCCGTGGAATGCGCATCTAAGCTTCTTTTAATTTATTAATATTATTATTGTTATTTATATAAAAGTACATAGTATGCTTTTTTATTATTATTATTTAGTATCACCATATAAATAATTAATTAGTTTATTGAATAAGCTAGTAGTATGTGATTATTTAAACACATTTGATTGTAACTTGTAAGTCAGTGAGCAGTATATAAATAGTAGTCTCGTGTGTATTAATATTTAAAATGTAGAGTATGCTTTTAATTAAGCTTTCAAACACCGTATAATTTATTATATCCAATATTACATTGTATAATTACTTTAAGATTCCCACTTGTCAATAATAAATTAATAAACAACATGTATACATTCCTACTATATTATAAAATGTATATAAACAGTGTTCGACCTAACTTAAATTATCTCATTTGCAACAATAAAATGTATGAATTAGAATTCATCTCAATATTGTATTGACTTTCTTGTAAATGTAGTACATTATAAACACATACGAATAATGATTCGCGATAAATTAATTGGATTGGGAATTAAATATTGTAGTGACTGTTACTGACCATCATTAAACTCAACGCTATTGTGACGTACATCTGAAATTATATTAATATCGTATCGCATACAGTAACAGTTAAAACCAAGTTATAAGTGAAAAACGGGTGTACCTAAATAAATTTCACCGAAAGGTAAAAAAATTATGTGATAGAAAAAGGTATACATCTAAATTGCACTGAACAAAAAACGACAAACACCTGTGAGTCGTTTCACACAGTATTTGAGAAATATTTTTCCTCCCTCCATTCAAATATTTTTGTTTTTATGAAGTTTAAAATGTATGAAACTTATATTAGAATAAATAGCGTTGAAAAAGATAATAAGGCTAAAAATTACAAATACAAAAAACAAAAAATCCTAGTTGAAGAAAATATACTCAAATACCTATATAAATAAATAGAAATTTAGATATGTTTGAATATGTAAAAAAGATAAGCTATCACTACAAAAAAGTTTAATAAGGTAATAAAATGAAAATCTATATGATGGGTAGCTATATGTTTTTCTTATTTGCATTTTATTTTTTTAGAAAAGTAAAAATGAACACTACTATACAAGTTGTAACAGCCGTACAACTCAATCATTTTGTAACGTATTAACTCTTGAATTATAAAAATTAAACTAAACAAGACGATTTTTGTATTCTTAACAAAAAAAAAAATTTTTGGAGCAATTGATGTATACTTTTTTATTACACTTTTTTTTGTACTTGCGCAATAGATGAATGTTATACAGGTAGTTTAAAAAAAAGGCGCAATTGACAAACACCGTGAATAACATGTTTAATACAGTAGTAAATAATAACAAGCTAAAAGCACATCAAGAATAAAGAGATGAAGGCATTAAACGTCCCCAAACACTCCAACCACTAAAAATGTACCGTGATACATATAATACATATAGGTCATAGCTGCCATAGTCTATATTCTATAGCAAGCGGGTCTTCAATTTTTATAGAGGCAACTGGTCACACATTTTTTTTTTTTAATTCAAAAGCTGAATTTGTAATATTATCATGTAGATATTAAATGATTGAAAATGTATCTATTTAATTATTATAATAAAATATATGAATATATTTTTAAAATATAATTATATTATTGATATTTACTTTTGAATTAATACCATTTTACCGTAAAACAGTACGAATAAGTGCATAGTTTAAAATAGAAATGGGTAAATAATATCTTAAAATTAATCTAGGTACATCTATAAAAAATTTCATTCCGTTAATAACATACGTAGAAGTTCTAAGGTAACCATAACAATATTAAAAAACAATTATTTTAATTATAATTTTGTTTTTCCGTATAGATTTCCGTTTTTCTTAATTTTTGTTAGTTTATTCCGATTAAAAAAAAAAAAAAAAAAAAAAAAAAATGAGAATGAGAATTTTTAATTTTTACATCTCTAAAATACAGATCTAATTTTCTATCCAAAACTACCTTCGAAATCAAAATATCGAAGCTATTTTCGACTATTTACTGTACATAGACACACAAAAAATAAAAGTAATACAAAAGTAATATAAAAGTAAGTAAAAGTAATAGTAAGTATTTTAACATACATATTATTCTTAAAATCGGACTTAAAATAAAAACAAGGGTGGGCTACAGGTTGAATACCTTTTCAGTGGAAGTAATTGCGTAAGAGGTTTCCACAGCGTCGTCAGTTCAAAAAAAAAAAAGTTGAATACCCCTGGTTAATAGTCTCTGTCGTGTATTTGTCACACACACACACACACACACACATATTTCGCTGTTTAACACAATAACACGTGACATATATAGTTGCCGGGTGTCCTCGTAGGATTTCTTTGTTATAAAAGGGATCGCAACAATCGAGCAACAACCACCCGGACAGCTGGGCTCCAATAAGGCGGGCTGTAGGTATATAGTTTTTCTTTACCCGTCTTATATTTTTATACAGTAAACTCCGCTTAATGGGTTACATAAATTCAGGACGTTCAAGTCGTTTTGATTTTATTAGCTGATCGATTCCATAAAACATTTTTTTTTTTTTTTTTATCATTCTATGCATTTATACGTAATACGTACCTATGCTTAAAATAAAATGAAGTAAAGAAACTGTTTACTTGAGAATCTACCAATTTCATTATTTTAGCCGGAAATTAACATCCCTACTTAATTAATATATATACATAATTTTTAACGATTGATAATTAAATATATAATAATGTATAATATAGGTAAATATTATGTACATTGTACATACTACATAATGCTGTAATTGATTTTGATTATTTTGAATACCATAAACACAATAATGTTCATTAAAGTAATTCAATTATATCTGATACGGTACTTGGAGATTCTATTAAAAGGTTAAATTACTATGAGTAGTATTGGTTTAGGATTTTTATTTTTGATTCCGCAATAAACTGTTGATTCTTTAAACCAGTGATCACGTTAAGCATATAATAATAATATACATTATACAATATACGTGTTTGATGTTTCACTGTTTAACACGTATTACAATATTACATAAAAGCCGGGTGTCCTCTCTTTTTAAAAGATCACAACAACTGCTCGCATCTTCTCGTGTCCTTTCACCTATTTTTTTTTATAATGGATCATTAATCCTCTACAATCACACACAATATTTTCTATTTTATTATCTTTCTTTTTAACAAATCATTCCCATGTATTTACACTATCTCTCTTTTTTATAATTGTATTCTACTACACAACAAACTCAACAGCCATATGTACTTTATCGCTATTTAGTTTACTAATTATTGTACATTTATGTATAATTCATGCTTGTTTAATATAGAATGGGAGTCGCCTCATCGAAATAAATTAACTTGGTAGTCGTGTATCAAAAAAAGGTCGCGCACCACCGATTTACAATAATAATACTACGAAAAAACTCCGAAATCCGGTTCTGTAACGAAATACTAATATTCTACCCAGGGAGTCGTGCGCGTTCGTAAATATATTTATATTCGACGTCAACCACCGTCCTTGATGAAATCAGCCCGGTACAGCTGCTTAGATGGCGCCACTCCGTGCGCAACAACGTTCGAAAATGCACACCCTTAGGCGCATCCCTCTGAAATAATATCCTCGTGGCGCGTCGGTGGTCGCCGTTCCAATCAATCTTTGTATACGCGTGTGTGTGTGTATCATAACGCTCCGAGCGTAGTGATAGTAGTGTATATGGTGTAATCAAAAAAGCGTTTTTGGGAATTTATACGTATCGTCTTTGCAGTCACAGCAAGTGCAATACCACTACATCTTTACGCAAAACGAAACAAAGGAGAAAACCTACGGTTGTTTGTGATATAATTATTTATTTATTGTTTGTATTGTTCTTAGATCGGCTATAAAATGGTAGATGTATCATATATACGACACGATACTAAAGGTATTTAGTTAAGCACGCTTTACATGCACATAATATACGTATATATAAATCGCTTGATATATGTATATAGCAGTTAACTTAACCGATCTTTAACACTTCTGACATTATAGATAACAAAGAAGAAGCATTGGTTACGTCGTCATATTTAAATTATAGCCCAGAAGTTCTGCCTCGTCGGCCGGAACCTGAGTATATATTTCTAGAAGGCGCTGGTTCCAAAAAACGTGGACGTTTTGAACTGTGTTTTATTGAAATCGGTACGTGGTACACTGTGGGTGCTACAATCGGTACTGCACGAGGATTACATCATGGCATGAAAATTGTAAAGCGCGATAAACAAAATCGTACATATAACAGGACACAGTAAGAACATTTAATATTGTTATTTTCTTTATAAAATATATCAAATTATCAACTATAATTTAATATATTGTTATTATTGTGTTTATTAGAAAGTAATAACATGATTAATATGTGATATTTAGGTTGATAAATAATGTTTTAAAACATGGAGGTAGTGTATCAAATAGATTTGGAACGATATTTGTATACTACAGTATTTTTGGTATAATACTAGAGGAGAATCGAGGTGATAAATATGATAACTATAATAGTATCATTGCTGGAACAAGCGCAGGACTTCTATATAAATCTGCAAGTAAGTTTTTAATAATTTAATTATTTTTTTAAATTTTAATACAGTTTATTTTAGTATATTGTGAACGTATTTGTAGGTTTAGATTTAATTTTTACTGCTTATACAACTTATGTACATTTTATATAGATACATAACTTAATTGTAATACATTTTTAGGTATCATCTTATCACTTATTCATTATTATAAATTAAAAATCATATAATGTAATATCTCAGTAATGTGAGTAATGGAAAATGATATCAAAACAAAAACTGTGAATATAATAAAAACCATTGTAATTGTAAAAATTTATTCTAGTAATACAGTTCCATAAAAAAATTTCCTTAATAAATATTTACTTTTTTACTAAATTTTGCTATAAGATATTTACGAGTTAATGATAAAAAGCCATTAATGAATATTCTCTCTTAAAATTAAGAAAATATTTTCAAGTATAAGGTAGGAATTAGGAATAAATTTATTTTAAAAATCATAACAACTATCCATTAAAATTTATTTGTACATAAAATTAGAAATTTTTTATCGGTAGGTACTGGCATGAATAACTGATGTATACAAGTATATGTACTAGTGCGTTTGTATATAGGTATAGTAATTGTTGATCCAATTTTCATTTTCTTATTGATATTTTAATCATGAGTATTATTATTTAATTATGTAAAACCAAAAAATAAAAACAACTTTGGCATACTTCTGATTTTGATCCATAAAATATGAAAATATAAGTGTCATTTTGGAAAAACGTTTTTGAAAATTTTTTTCATATTTCAAGTACCTAGGTATTTAGGTAATCGAATATAAATATTGAATTGTATTAAAAATTGTTTTTGAAAAAAAGTTAAAAATTAAAGTTTGATCCAAGGTTACTGAATCCGTGTAAAAATAATTCTATAGAGGTTCTCAGACTATGAAACGCATATCACTAGTGGTTTGTGAAAAACAGAAAACTACACGAAAGCACTGAAAATAATTCGAATTTGTACTTGTATTTTATTAATGTCTGTAAGAACACTGAAAATCATATATTTTTAATACAATGTATTGAATTTTATATTTTGTGTAAATATTATTTATTATCATATATCCTATCTTTTTGATATAAACGTGTAAAAATATAGAACAGTTTTATTTTTTGTCATTAGCGGTACCTATGTTACTGATGTGTAATATACATATTTTATTATGTATCAAATCACTGCTATACCCTACCCTAATGAATTTTTGACTATCTATTGTTTTGTAACTTAATTTTACTTTCAACAATTTTTATTATTTTGAAATATATACAAACGATACGAGTCTAGTAGATACTTAGTATCCAATTTGAATCTACTTACATGATTATTTAAATGTAAAATAATTTAAATATGGTATGTAGTTTATAGTAATGAAATTAAAATAAATTGAAAATATTTCAGGTGGTCTTAGAAATTGCGGCATTGGTGGTCTTATCGGATTCGGCTTAACAATGATGTACAATTTGATTTCATCAAAGTTTACAGTTATAGAAAAATTAAAGAAAACCACCATCCATCCAGGAAACCGATAAAAATATTATGTACATCACAGGTGTCCAATACCTCATACTCCACCCAATTTTGTTCAACTATAGTACATCGTATAGTTTGTATTATTTTTTTTAGTTATACATTATATACAATATACATTGTCATAATTATATACAATTCTAAAATATTATTTTTTTTTTAAAAAGGTCTTTTAATATATAAGCTAGGTATAGTCTTTTATCTTGAAATTTTGTAAAATTAATGATTTCTACCTAGTGAATACAGTTATTTTGTTATTTAATAAAATAAAAATAATTTTCAAAATCATATTGAAAATAAAATAATTTTAAAACAATTATTGACAAGAACAAACACTATTATGTGAGGATATTATTGAATATTTTACAAGATTGTGTATATTTTTTTGTTTAAAATACACATAGAATGATATTTTGATTGTTATAAGATATATATCTATTACCTCATAGTTTATAATTTATCTTTATTAACTCAATTATTACAAATAATATATATTATAAATTATTTTATCTTTTTTCATATAATTGTGTTTGATAAAATACATATTATTATCATTTTATACGGTTTTGTACAAAAATGGAGGTTTCTTTCTATAATCTTGCCTAAATACACCAACCATCTGTTACATTCATTGATTTAACTATTCACTATGTATCTAATATTTTTTTTTTTTATATACTGAATTAAAATAAATTGTGCGTACCTACTGATGTATTCAAATTTAAATTTATTGTGTTAAGAACTAATTAATTATTTTAAATGCTATTGTTTTATAAATACTGAATGTATTAAGCATATATTATGCATACCTACTGTATAAGTCGATCAATATAATATAAAATCAATTATTTTACTACACTTAACTTGCACGATGTTTGTACTTTCACATGGTATTTTTGTAATAATTTATTCAAACTTACAAGTTATAACGTTATAATAACTAATCATAATTGTGATAACAGTATTTTGTAATGTAATAATGTATTCAAACTTTAACGTTATAACAACTTATTATAATTGTGATAAATTATAGTTCAAAGTAAGCTACAATAATTGAGAGTAATGAAATTTATTTGTAATTTTGAATTACCATCTAAGTATTTGTTATTATTATAATTACTAACTTTATATAATTATAAATTCATTTATAATAACATCTACATCCTTTAAACAAGTTTGTGGTGGTGGTAGAGAGTTACAATTTTCATACGATTAGATTAAAATAACAATTAGAAAATGATTGACTATGCAGAATACATATAGATAGAATTTTAAATTATGTAATTAAACTTTTAACTACGTTATTGTTTCATAATATTGTTATACAAATTATTCTACTGGCGTGAGTAACTAATTTGTTAACAAATACTTTATTTATACTAGACTTCTTAGAATTCCTAGAGTAATTTAACACATATTTTTTTTATGAAGTGACAAAAAAATGCGGGTTAAAAAACGTAGGTATTATGTTGTCGTTTTTATTTTTTGAGTAACTTTTGCGAGCCGCTAGTCACGAAGCTTTATCACGTGCGCTCAAACTTCCGATAGTTCTTGCGCTGCATTTTATATTCTACCATCAATCAACCTAAGTCTGTAGGTGTGTATAGTGTATATGTGTATAACGCTAAACAAAAAATAAACATGTTCATAGATCTAATCTTATGAATGTTACTATATTGTGCGGGTGGTGTGACGTGTGTGTGTGTAAAAATAAGTTACTCGCCGCCCGGCAACGAATTACGTATGCGTAAAATATAAGTTGATATTTAATAAGAAATAACATATTGTACCTAATGTTTTAAGGTTTAAACATAAGTTGAAAAATTATATTGTTTTACATTAGTCTTAATACATGCTTTAATATAAAACGTTGTGTTACATGTTAGCTGCAAAATGTTCATAATACTATGTTAGTAAAAATTAGTGTTTCGATAATCATAATATTATCAAATTTGTAAATTAGAAAATTATGTTTAATAGTCAAGCTATGAAGTCATCTTTTATATTATTGACTAATGTTTTAAAATAAGATAACTAATTTTGTTTCATTATGTATATTTTTTTTACTTTAATAATTGATCTGTTTGTATGGTATATTATCACCATCATTTATCAGCGGCACCACTAGCTAATGTATGCCAAATGGCTAATGCTTTTATTTTCTGAGGTAAAGGATCCAAAATAACTGATTTGTGAGAAGCTTTTTTTTATGTTTTCCAATTGTTAGTATAATTGCATTTAAATATTGGTAACAACAATCATATTTGTTGGACATAATTATTTATAAGTTTATAACTATTTCAATGATTAATACCTACATAAAATAATTAAAATTTAGGCGTGGTTGTAATTTTTGATCCTTAACTATTGCTTCAATAATCTCTACCTATTGCATATCTGTATGTGATACCTAATTTTGCTGATTACAGGTATATTTAGTACTCGGGTTTGGGCAATAATCATTTATATGTATCAAAGGATAAATTACGTAACCAAGTTACATTCGTAATTTATAACTTGTAATGAGTTCCCTAATTTTAAAATGTTACTGATTACAATTTTAATTGAAACTTAAAATAAAATATTTATACATGTATCTAAATTCTAAAGATTAATTTAAATAGGTCCTACAATTAAATTATATTAATATGAAATGTGTTGTACTTAATTTTTAAAAATTAAAATCATGAAAGTTGTATTTTGTAAAAAAAAAAACTATCTTGATAATTATTATTTAGCTATTTATTTAAAGTTTAACCAGAATCATTCCATTATATGTGTTATTTAATACATTGACTATGTACCTGCTAACTACCTATTAATTTTTGATTTTCTATAATATTAGTAATATATAACATGATTACAAAGATAAGAATTTTGTTATTGTTATGATAGTTATATTTAATGAGATATTAACTATAAATGTTTGTATTCAAAATAAATATTAATGTTATAAAATATAAATAGTAAACGTATTATTGCATTATATAAAATTGACTTATAAATGTATTTACTGTCTATGTGTTATTATTATATTAATTTCGTATCAACATAATATATTATATTTATCGTTTGATTATGCTTGTATATTTTCTTTAATCAATATTATTATGCTATAAACACATTAAATACTTATATTAATTGATACATTTTATAATATTTTGTAAACAATATTTTAATAAACTTAAATGTGGATACTATTGAATTGTAGTTATTACTAACTGTTACTTAATGGTTTGAATAAAACATTTTTTTTTCGTGAACGAGTCATACATACAATAAATACTCAACTCCATATTTTCTCGAAGAAATAAATGTAAACAATTAAATGCCTAACTTATACCCTTAAATGTAACTTTAAACCTGTTACAAATTTCTAAAGTATAAAACGTATCTTGTTACTCCACAGGTAGGTACACAATTTAACGTACCTTGTAATTGTAACCCGTTACAACTTACAACTTATCGAGTAACTTGACATTTTCTAAAGATATCTAATATTATTATACTTAAACGATAGTTTAAAATGTATTCAGCAAGGATATTATTGTTTGAAGAAATATTAAAATAACATATATGTGTAAACTATCTATGTACTAATAAGTCATATAGGAATATTGCCAATATTGGACAGTATATATTTAAGTTCATTATATTATATATCAATATAACTATTGAATATATACCAATGTTTAGCCACTTATTTTCAGTTTAAAATATTAATTTAATTAAGTATTTATTAAACCTTTAATACTTTAATTGGTATCTTGAACAAAGACAATATTTAAATATAACTCTGTTAATGTAATATTTTATTAGACAAAAAAAACTTGTTTTTCTGTTAATTGTACGTTAAACATAATCATATGAGTCATAAATGCAATATGCATCTATGCCATCTATAGGAGCTGACCCGGTTTGTTTTTATGGTAATTAAATTTATGTGTCCTAATTTGCCTTTATTTAGTATTAAAAAAAAATGTTGCGCCTATAGATTTTTATAAGTATTATGTTTTCAAATATATACTTACGATATTATAATCCATATAACCATATTATATAATATATATGTTAGATTTATTTTATACATAGAATAAATTAATAAAATATAATAGGTATGATATGTTATATTGTTATGTGTTATCGTTGTTGTTTATAAAATATTAAAATGCCATTTTAGTAAATATATAATAGTCAATTTAAAGTCACCAGTGTTTTAATTGTTTTCAATTTAAACTTATTTACTTGGTTAAAAAGATCAAAAGTTTATACTAGCAAGAAAATATTGAAAATACATAGTCTCAGTTTTTTTTTTTTTATTTGATAAACTAACAAAACAAATAAGATAATTTTTAATTATTTTACTGTAATTCAAAAAGCATTAATCTTAAGCTTTAAGTACTTTTCATAACTTATTTTGAATATATTTTTAACACACAATTATTGTGTTATATCTTCATTAACTATAATCCATAATCCCATCAGTGTTCTTGAGCTCGTTAGTAGTGTATTTCATAATTTCCTTGTACAAAATGTCCCAATCCTTTGATGTCAAATCCTATAAAAAAAAAATCAATGACTTGTTTCAATTTTTAATTTCAATTGTGTCACATACATCAGTCATATCTAATTAAATAAATTTTGATAGCAACCAAAATGACATCAGAATAAATTCGCTGAATAATATAGGTTAACTGTCACGCTAAAACTTCAAGACTTACTATTATCGCCATGTAGGATCTAATAATCCGACAGTATACTGTCTTAGTATATATACTTCTACTACCAGGCTTTAACCGAGCAGTTCAAATTAATTTCTATGGCATATAAATTTGTATGAAAAATACTTTGGTATGGCCCCCTTGAAAATTATTTGAAATTGTTTTGAAAAACCAATATTATCTCTTAATATATTTTTATAAAATGGAAATTTAATCAAAAATCTAAATACGAGAATTCATAAAAATCGATCATGGCAATCTCGTCAAAGTTATTGTTAGATCAATTCATCCTACGGCCTACTTAGCAGTTAACCTGTTAATCAGCTTATAATTATTTTTTTATCAATTTTATACAAAATGTTAAATAATTTATTACTTACAAAAATACTTTTTTCAAAAATATCCGAATTTTCTGATTTTACGATTGACACATCGTTTGATTGTATATTAGTTTCTATAATAGATTGCTTTTCATTCTAAAAACAAGTAACGTTCAAAAACAAAATGCAAGAGTCCCTGTGTATGGCATGTAATTGAAGATTTTTTTAATTACTTTTTGTGCATCAAATTGATTTTCGTTTAAACTTTCGGTTTTATTTTTATTTTCGACAGATGCTATCACTGTTGATTCGTGGGCATGATTAATAAGCTCAAACTCATCGTTCAACGTACAAGCATTTTTATTACTTGATTCATAGATCAATCTTGTACCCATTAAACCTTTAAAGAAAATAAATTTAAACAGACTGTACAACAATTTGAAAACAAAAATTAGTTTATTTATAATATTAAACATATCTTTTTATTCAAATAGATCAGACATTAACATATAATATGGCAAAATTCGTAAATGTTATTATTAGGAAAACAGTTGCATAGTAATTTCTTTAGTTTATTTTTATTTCATGTATATTATATTATAAATAGAATTACAGTTTTTTTTTTAAATTTATTTAATTTTTAAAATTTAAGAGGGATTATTCTTCTCAGAGTTATTTTTTTCGTGATTTTCTACCACCATAATAAATGTTTACAGCACTTTTTCACGATCACACGCCAAAATATATTATCCTGACACAAAAATATTTATCGCATACATATTATCACACATGTTAATAACACTATAATATTTTTTTTAGGAAAACCAACATTTAGGCGTGTAATCGTCCAAACGTTGTGAACATACATTATAAATTACTATGGTTTTGTGTTACACAGAAAAAAATGACTTTGTGGGAGATTATCACACTTAAACTTTAAAAATCTCTATGCCAAAAATGCTGTGAATATACAAAATACATGTTACTTTAAACATTGTACTAAAAATATTAAAAATCATGAATATTAAAGATAAAAATATACGCACAAAACTAGTATTATATTAAAATATAAATTAAAAAAAAAAAAAAAAATTATAATTAATAATAAACTGATTTACAATATTTGATTGTAAAATTTACTATCATATACGTTTCCAAATTTTTTTTTCTGTAAAATTATGTATATGTATAATATAATATCAAGTATCAGCTATAAAATTGTTGTATAAAACACGAGTTAACTACTGCTGCTGAGGATAGACTGCGTAGTTATATGTACTCGTAGTATAAAATTATGTGTATATGTAATCGACAATCGTAGTATAGTAGGTATTGTTATTATTTTAATTACTTAGTATTTTATCGATATAAATCGGTAAATATTTTATCGGTATGTAATTGTATTCTTAGATATAAAAGTCTAATACTTAATCTAACAACATAATATAGCAATGATACAATTGATAGACGTTATAATATAGTTAATGGAGCAAAAGTATCTACTAATTAGTAAATTTTTACAAAAAAAAAACCCGAAACATGTGCGATTTTGTGCAAAATAAAACTTTCTATAAATTAATCTATTGATTTGGATTTGTAGTAATTGTTTCCGTAGGATTTAGAATACGCCATAAAAAGATGCAATTGCACGGAAATTCGGTCTTAAGTAATCGTTCGTTAAAGAGCTCTAAATGTATAGTTATTAGCCACAATGGCTCGCACTATAAGGTATGGTAATAATATACTATAGTAAATATTGTATGCTATTAGTGCTTAACCGACTAGTCGGAATAATAACACAGGTAAAACATAGATAGACTACGTTAATGAATAAAAAAAGTTAATAAGAGGTGAACGTCTCCACAATTATACAATGAATAAATAAACAGTAATTGTAATGATAATTTAATTAATAATACGTGAATAACAGTTTACGTGTACAGAATATTATATATAAATAGAAGTAAACGATTTAGCAATATAATAACGAAATAAATACGACCATGATAGCGCCGACGAAATTATATCAGTTATCATGGAACTGATTGGCGGCGGGCGATTTGTGCGACGACGGTGACGACTTCTCAGCCCCTCCGCAGACCAATGTCCTTACGTGCGAAACGACAATGCGTCGAAAATAACAATCTGGTGCGTCTCGAGATTACGCGGTTTAGTATACAAAAAATTGTCGTAAACGAACGGAAAAACGCACAAACCACTGCAGACTTACGACACCGCGAAAAGGGTGTCAAAGAACGCGGAGTAGGTACTTCCGTGTATCGATTTCGGTTCGGAAAAGATAACAAAATAAACGGTCGTGTTGTTCGACAAACGATGGACCAAAACGGTCAATCACAAACGAAAAACCACAAAATGCCGGAAATACGGTGGAGCGAAAAACTGAACACGCGACAATAAGCACGGCGGGCGGCTCGCCGGAATACGTAAGACGGCCGCACGGACATCGTCAATGATGTAGATAAATATTAGTCTGCGTGTGAGTCGCGAACAGTAATCATACTGGATCACATAAATTACACCTACGGAAACAACGACTTTTGAAAAACGTGTCGATGAGACCATGACCAAGTCGCATGGACCTCAGGTCCAGGGGAGAGGAACGGGGACGCCACTTATAAGGAAACGTAGCATGAGCAGATGTACCAGAGTCGTTGAGTCCGAGACACTTTTACGCCACGTGTTATATCACTATGCTTAATCGTTAAGTTGTTAATTCGAAAACTTTAATACATCTAAAAAATAATTACTATTTCATTAAATAAAATATACAATTAAAAAAATTAAATAATAAAAATGGAGTTTTTATGATAAAAAATGTTGTCGAAAATATGAGGATTTGTTAACTACAAATCCTCATAAAGCCAGTAAAATATACATTTCAAAATGGACAACGAATCACATAAACTTTCCATAATAATCTATGGTGAGTGGTGACATGATTTTAAAGCTGTTTTTCTCTACCACAGTACGCATGCTATGCGTATTTGATATTTATATTCAAAAAAGGAAGGACGGGTGGAACTTGCATGAAAGGAATACTGTCCAATTTTAATTGCCATTCTCTGATAGTAAGTTCCGTCATAACAATCGTATTTGAATCTCTGTTTTTCTTTCGGAGTTAAATAATCTACGGATCTTTACACCACTTATTTTTTGAGAAACTCGTCTCAGTACCATATAAACAGGGCTTTAAACGGTTTTTATAGTATTATTATAACGAGGAAATATAAATACATTAACGAAATAAATACTCGAAAAAATTCAAATACTATTAAGCATAATTAAAAAAAAAATTAAATAGCATTATTAAAAATTATGCTTGTACTTTTTTTACGCTATACTTATCACCATTCCAAATTCCAATGGACATTTTAATTTTGTTATTTTTTTAAGATCTTTCAGACATGATTAATTCAAATTTCGCTAACTTTTCTTAATAATAGTTAATATATTTTATTGAGATTTTTATTTTATTAAATATCCTTATTAGTATATTTCTATAATCTAACTAATTCTTAAATTTTAATGGTGTTTACAATTTTTATTTTTAATGTTTAACTTAAAATGTATAATAAAAATAACGTTAAAAATAGGTATTTAATAACTTTAAACACTCGGAAATGTAAAAACAATATAATATCATTTTATTACTTAAGGCTTGGTTCTAAATTCAAAAAAAGAACTTGCAGATTAAACATGATTAAAAATAAAAAATAAAATACAATACAATTTAAAAATAGAATAATTATATTGACAACTTAAAAACATTTTGATACTACATACAATTAAAAACATACCTTGTACATAGTAACAAAATATTGTCCTCTTATATAATATGACAACAATTTTAAAGGATATTTACATATAAAATTACACTTTATATTAAAGATCTTAAAATAAATAAAATAATTGTACGATAAAGGTGATTTTTTGTTTTTGTAAATAAATGCGATTCGTCTGGGTAAAACTGAAATATTAAATTATTAATTCTGTTAGAATTTGTTGGAAAATATGGAAATTCAAAACACGTACTTGCTGTTGAAATGTTATGGCTTTGTGTTGCAGATCTTTGGATAACATTACGGAATGTTGAAAATGAACATTAGTATCAGCTAATCCATGAATAATCATGTATTTTTTGTAACGTAATCCATCAGAATTTTCTATCAAACTAGCATTTTGATAGTTTTCAACATGTCCATTGTACGTATCCATAAGCCGTTCAGTGAACATCGAGTCTATAAGTTATTTTTAGTTAATATGAATTAATTAAATTAGTCAATATTAAATAAATTACTTTCATCTACTGTGTGTTTTAATTTTAAAGATATTTAGTTTCCATCATAGTTTTATCATCAACTATACTCGTATATATATAATATATATCTCATTATAAATCTTATTTAATTTTACCTTATAATGAGCCCTACCATAACCTACATTACATGGCGAACGCTGCAAATTTTACTAAATGAATCATCAACCGCCAGCTCTATTATTCATAACCATAAGCTATAATTAATAGAACTATATATATATATATATATATATTATATATATGTCTTCTACCAATAGTAAATAACGTTAATATGTGGTTATAAAAACAAGTCTTCGATAACCTTATATTCTCTTATATAATACTAAAATGGTTCTATATTTTTATCAAATATTTCTGGTAGAGTCTTGTATAAAAAATAAAATAAAATAAATAGGAAGTTATGAATAACAATAATAATTCTAAGAAAAAGATAAAACAAAATTATACAAAACCATAATATATCCAGTCTGTGACAGGTGCAACGGACAATGCGCATTTAAATATCTCCTCGGTGTCTTTAGCTAAAACCATACCGGCAATGTAACCACCAAAACTCCATCCCCAAATACCAATTTTATTCTTGTCGATGTATGATAGATTGCTTCGTAGAAATCTGTTTAATAATAATAATTATTAATTCGCAATAAGTTACTATTGAAAGTATTTCTATGGAACACAATACATTAGTCGATGCGTGACATTTTATAATGTTATAAAAACAATATTTGCATTTGATATAAATATTGCTAAAATAAGTTTAAGTAACAGATAAAGGTATAGGTACATCATTTTTAAGATATTAAATTAATCAAGTACTATCACTTGTTATTGAAACTATCCCATAAATAATTAACGCATCGGACGAGTAAAGATTGATTATAGGTTATAACGTTTATTTAATACCTAAATAATTATTTTCGGTGTATGTATTTTATCGAGATCTTAAAACTTATATTATTTTAGTATCATCTTTGCGTATCGATTTTGATACAGGCATTGGTTTTAATAATAACGTTGAAAAATTTAATGTTTTGATTTAAATAAATTGTCTGGTAACCATATTAAATCATTGACCACATAATATGATATGCATTTATGACAATCATAAAATATAAAAATATTCCATACATTTAATGTTAGGTTAGGTTAGATTCGGTTATACCAATATTTTTATACATATATGTGTGTAAACATATAAACCATAGAATATTTTAAAATTTAAGAATTCTACAATAGTTTACTTACTTTGCGATAGTCATTTGGTCGTAGATTTCAACTGAACCCAATTTTTTATAATTTGCAAATAATGTTTTACTACCTCTTCGTTCTGTGCCACGACCATCAACTAGAGCAACAACAATATCATGATTTGTACACAAATACATATTCAAATCTATATTAAATTCGTCCAATGCTAAATTCATTGTAGGACCACCATAACTGTATCAAAAATAAATATCACAATGAATTAGACGATTTTTAATATAATTAAAAATTATACACCTATATTACTATGATTAGACATAATTGTTATTTTTTCTATAGAAATAGTGGTCGACTGCGTTTGATTTAATTATTGGCATTGAAAATATGTTTGATATGATACACTAGTTCAGCCAGAGCAGAGGAGATGTCGGTATTTTGAGTAGAAAAGTGTAGATTTATAATGACGAAGGTAGTCAGGGGAATAGAATGAAATCATATTAAACCACATTTATTGGACGAAATGAAAGTTTTTGATTTTTTATCATGACGTGGTAACAAATTTGACAAGTTACGTTTAATATAATTGGATGAGTTTGGTGAAACATAGCCAACATTTCACATCAAATATTTTTTGTTTGAAGACATTGTTAATTATAGAATCTACGATAATACGATAATATTGACTATGGTAAATTAACAAACACACTACATCAATAACGAAGTGAAAACTAAACGACAATTTTTTTTTTCCCATGAGATTTCATTATAATGAAGTTTCACTGTACTACGATTCATAAAAAGCAAGTTATGGATTTGATAGTGGTAGATAATGTACTGGGTAAAACTAACAAAAAGTTTAATGACAATTCTGATTTTTTAATTGCAATAATAATATTCAATCCGACATCAAACAAAATTTTAAACGATAATTTTTCTTTTATAATGTGAAAAATATTATGAAGATGGTGGATATTTCTCGAATAATTTAGCGAGTCAAAATCTATTAGCGAAAAAAATGTTCAGTAGTCGTAAAATTGTTTTGGACTTTTTAAAGAAACGTGCTATAGTGGAAAGTTATTCGAGGAAATTAGATTGTAAATTGAACACGTGTTGGTTATACCATTAAGTTTGGCATCAGCGGAAAAAGTTTTACAATGATTAGAGAAGCTAAGGCGTATTTACGGATATCTATGACTAATATAAGTCTTCATAATTTAGCTTTCATATCAATCAAAAGGGAGTTAAGTTTGGAGTTATTATAAGATCCTACAAAAGTTATTGAAAAGTTCACCAAAACTGAAAATATAAGAATTCAATTTGCCAAATAAATATCATTATTATTATTAGTATATATTATGATTAACTACAAACTATTGTAGCACAAGTACATTTTAAAAAATATATTATAAATCCCCTTAAAAAAATTAAATGTTTATTATACAAATTATTCTTTAATCGTCCTTGTCTTGAATTTTGATCCTGGACACGTCTCTGGCCGTCACCATTTTATATCATAATATATTAATACCTATATACTTACGTGTAAATTAATAAAGGATATTTATTGTCCGATGAAATATCAACTGTCTTTGGAATTAACAATTTGACACGAGCTTTATAGTCATCAACAAGTGGGACGTTTAAAAATGTTACGTAAGGTAAAGCGACATTTTTTAATTCATTAATCAGTTTTCTATTTGTTTCCCAAGCAGTAATGCCATATTCATTCTTAAAAAAAAAAACACATATGTATAAATAAATATTAAAAATAAGTACTAATGATTAAACTACAAGTATATTAAGCATGACAAAAAGTATAACGCTTCATATAATTATTATTTTAGTTGTTTAGATGAAATACAAGTTAATACTTGACTTTGCGTTGTCAAATTTATTTTCATTATTTTTTTAAGTACTCACAGTTACTTGTTTTATTGCTATTAGTATTTAATAATACTTTTTTTTTATTACTAAAACAATGATTATGATAATTAATGGCGTTTCTAGTATAACATATTTTATCATATTATTCACCTACTCAAATAGAATAAAATCATTTTTCGATTATAATTAATAATTGTAATCTCCAAACATCGAGATACACACTGCGATTAACACAGTTAAATAAAAATCGATATAAATATTATTTTCTTTCATTTCTACGATAAATTTGTTATATTTGATTTGATTAGATTTCGTATATTTAATACTATTTATACTAATCAGCATAATATATTATACTTGAAAGTCAATTGATGTGAAGGCAAACGAGGGTATATTAGGCAGGTATAACATATTTCAACTATTACTGTAAGAAACAATTTCCTAGTTTACAATCTACACACACATATAATATATGGTTGATGTAGCTTGTAAGATAGTTTGGTTTGGTGAATGTATAGCTAACGATCAATTAAGACATACGGTTTTCACTATATTCACGTAAGGTATGTTTGGCCCTGTACATGTATGCGCGTAATAAGTATTTTTTTCACTGAACACTGCTTTGTTGAAAGTACATCCCGTATTACATGTCAAACACTCCGGTTTGCTCGGCTGTTGTTCCAAATCTACAAGCACTTTGTACACGTGTTGTACTTCGGAAATATGTTCTATATTGGCTGAATAATATCTGGAAAATTATTATTGCAATGTAGCGAACGTCAGTCTGCCGAAAATACTCGATAATAAAATATATTAGTATATCACTAATATACCTAAGTAAAATTAATAATGATTATATTATCACTAATACAGTATTATAGTACCTATACGTATAATTTGAATAATCACTATTGGCTTTAAACTGCAATTGCTGTATTATACATCATAAAACATAATGATGGCGCATAAAAAAGAAAAATGTTCTTTTATCTTTATTCTATTCATTTTATGCATTGAAGGAAAAAAGATAAATTATTATTACCAATACGTTAATATTTTAGTTTTTGCGCAAAATGAGGAATTTATTATAATGATTTTCTTTTTTTAGCTTTTTTCTTTTACGAGTAAAATAAGTTTTTCAAAAGTTCTATGTAACCTTTATTTTTCGAATTGAAAATATAACCAATTTTTAGGTACTTAAGAGAATATGAATAAATACCTGTGATTTTCTCATTGGTTTCTGAAAAACCACTGAAAAACTCGGATAATCATGCGATACGACAGTTTTTTTGTCATTTAACCTTGTTGTAATTCAAAAAAATAATGATCCTAAAACTCGAACTTACTAATCAATAGTTTTATGTGCGATTTAAACATTCAATCCTAACACGTAGTTTAATATGGTACGTACAGTTAACTAGAGCTTACATATAATTTAATTCGAAATCCCATTTTATGAGTTTATCGACTTCGAATTTACCAGTGGTTATTGGCATTATTTTTCCATTTGAGATGACACAAACATGTCTGTACATATCACCGTCATCTTGTTCCAGGGGGTATAATAATGCAATCTGGTTGACGGAGTTAATAATGAGTGACTGTCGAAAATTGAGCCAACCGTTTTCTTGTTTAAATTCCATCATCTGTCAACATAATTTTTTTAGTTATGATATGTTACACATTAAATTATTTTATATCGCTTAATTTTTACCCACTTCTTTCACCTCAGCCGTATTATTAGAAATATGGTAATGTACAAGATGAGATTCATTTTGAATTCTGTTCATCCACATTGCAAACAAATGTTCATCGCCTGACCATAAAACAGTATACAATATTGTCTCATTACTGAAAAAAATATACTTGTTACTAATTTTTTAATTGATTTCTGAGTTTCGATGTCTGAACAATATATATATATATAACTATTATACTTTAAGTGCATAATCTATAGGTATGAATTAGTATATATTTTATTATTATATACGTACACACTTTTGAATATCGATATGTTACTAGTACTTACGTGTATTCCTTTACTGGTTTTATTCGTATAGGCACGGGTTCATAATTTGTTATATTTAGAACTTGTACAAATAATTCGACAATTGGATTGGGGTCATCAACCTATGTAACATTTAACATTATTTTGATTATTTAAATAAATTACACTAAGTTTGAACTTTACTGTTTTGATAAAATACTTTTGGGTAATGATAACTAAACATTTTGCTGTATTGGTCGTACATAGTATCTGGTATGCCGTATGTTGGTAAGTATACCGTTGGTACCAATTCTTCATTAAATGTCGCGTAGGCTAAATTTTTTCCCGTATTAGAAAACCACATTGCAGAATTTGAACTAAAGATTTCTTCTAAAACGTTAAATAAATAATTAATATACTTTTACATTATAAAGATGTAGTATACAAGTTATAATTTTTTTTTTCAAAAATCTTTTTTTAACAATAATATTATTCTCGTTATTTACATATATATATTTATTAATTTCTATATTTCAATATTATATTTTAGTATTAATATAAATATGATAAAAGTGAATTGATTATAACGTTTTATATTAGTAATAATTGCGGTGAAGTGACTTGGTTTTATTTCTCTTACAGATGATGCTAACTGATTATTTGCTCATATTATATCACCGAGATCGGTATTTAGGATTCAACTGATTATTGCCTATCAGATATTACTTTAGATGTTTGGTAATTTAAAATCACATAATTTGTTTTGTGAAATTCACGCGAATCAAATATAAAATAGGTTCACATCGGTTAAAACATTATAAATGTTTGTATTAGTTTAAGTAACGACTTGACAGTTAAGTTGATATTTTATAAAAATAAATTATTATCTTCATAAGCGAATTATTAAAATCAAACATCACTAGTTATAAATAAATATACTTTCCTGTGTACACCCAATCAGGGATACCGTGGTACAATTTTTCAGATCCGTGAAAAGTTAATTGTTTGACATGGTTTGGTTTTGCAGCTGTTGAAATATAATATATATTGTAGTTGTCAACAATGGCTAGACTTGAATCATTAGGAGACCATTTGGCGATCATTATATCTCTTGGATTATGTTTTGTGTCTCTAAGTGTTACTTGTTTCCTGACAAAATAAAATAAAATTATTGAACAGTTTAAAGACAGGTAAACCTAAGATTATAAAGTAGTACATTCATAATAGTAATGTGTAGTATACGTCACTTTCCTCATACACTGAAAAGGTTTAACGTACTCAGTTTTTCGCACTATCAGTTAATTTTCAGCGATTCTATTGCAAATTTAACAAATTAGTTTAACTACTATTATCTTTCATATGAACGAAGTACGTATCATTGCATTATTAACCGTGTACGCCACTTGTCACAATGGTTCATAATCTATACGGCTATAATATATTATGTGAATTTTGCTGTTAGATACATTAAATCGCAGGCTAAGAATAAAATTGTTCCTGAATTGCTCTCTTTTATTCATATCCTACTAAATTGACTAATTTTAAAATGTTAGATATAATATATTGTATACAGTGCCCAAAATGCTAAACTAGATATATACCTATACTAAAATATAACGTTATCATTTTCATCCTATTTATTGCATCTACGTGCTAATTCGCTGCTATATGCCATATTAATATTAACTGCCAACAATCTCTAACCTATAATTTGTATATACTTTCAAGTTTTCTAATTTTTCAAATATATCTGAAACGAATGAACGCAAACAATAAAATTAGAATATTTGGAGTACGGCGCTGTATTTAATCTAACCATTGTAAATATATTAACATGGACGTTAGATGAGATACCTACTTACACAATTTTGAACTCTGAATAAAATTCTAGAATTACATTATGCTTTAATGACATTTAGTGGTTAAATATTAAGTATAATATATTTAAAAACTGAAGTAATTTTTAAAATATTTTAATAATTTGTTTTATGTACTGAACTGCAAATAATCATAAATCATAATACTCATATTAAAGTTGTGTAATATATATATTTTATATACATGATAATATGTATTTTGTATTTTTGTCCTGATTCGGTTATGTATAGGAATACTATGTTCTTATAGATTTATAATATTATTTATTACTAAGACATTTTACAAAAATTGTGTTCAATGCATATATTATTATTAAAATACATATGTGTTTTTATCAACAAAATTCAAAAATAGATATATTTGCTTCATAACTTTTACTTACCCAGTCTTGATGTTGATAACGTCATAGGTTGCTGTCGATAAATAACTATAAGTCTTCATCATGAAAAAAAAACATTTAAGATAAAACTTGGAGACTGTATAAATGAAACTATAGCAATATTATTTATTCAGTACACTACAACAAAAATACAAAAACGCGGAAAAATGTTAGTCTGAAAATAGTCAGATACCAGAATAAATTGGACCAATGAGTTGAATTATTTACATTTCAAATAGATGAAAAGTTATTTCATTCTAAAATGATTAGGTCGGAGTTAAGTTTAGCCAATTTGTCCAAGGTTGATTTTGTTTTAAATGGATGCTTGCATAGCTACTTTTTCCTCGTTTTGTATTATGTATCTTAGTTTGTTTCGAAAACTACAAGAAAATGTATGTAAAACCTCATAAATGGACCCATATATATATAAAACGTAGGGAACTTGTCTTATTTTATTATTCAAAAAAATATAATATGTATTTAGGTATAATTAATATCAATATTTAACTTAGCATTACAATAATGATATAATAGTATTTATTATTAGAAATAGGTACTAATTGTTTTTAAAGATACTAAAGATACCCACGTATATAAATATTGAAATATGAGATAAAATAAACAAGCATGGGAAATTTATATTAAATAGTTATTTCAAATATTCTTGTATATCTATGAAAATTTAAAAATTATTAGATTAAAATTTAATTTTTAGATGAATATTATTTGAATTTAACAAAACAATTATTTATTCAAACATTGTTTACTTTTTAGACCATGGGTATTTCATATAATGTATTATATTTTATGTAATTAATTTAACAGTAAGTACTCATAATTTTAAAAAGGAAAGAAACATTAAAAAAAAAATAACATAATTTAGTAATAATAAAACAATTAAAATAAAAAAAAATTCTCTCTTTTATCATTTATTTATAAGTTATAACTTTTTAAAATAACATTTAATTTTAATTTTATATTAATTTCTTATGCAGAATATCATTCTGAAAGTTTTGTTGTAAAAGCTAATATGTTTATATAGTAGTAAAAAAATAAGTTATAGTTTATACGTATTTAAACTTTTAAGTTGTAACTAACGAGTGATATTGAGTGGCACAAGGATAGTCAGCAACCTTGCTCATATACCTAAACTTTAGATATTATGTCCTAAAACTAATCACTTAAAATTAGATTTTTATGATTTCAAACAATTAGAATAATTTAAAAATTCTTAGAAAAATGTTATTTTTCATTCATTAAAAATGCATGTCGGAATTCAAAAAGTGAAAATATATGTATAATATATATTTATGTTATTTTGTAATGACTAAATTATGAAAAAATATTTTCAAAAACGTTAATAGTTACAATATAATTATCACACTGAGCACAGGTTCACTAAGTCACCCTGTATAATTCAGTGACTTTTTAAACCTTTTTAAATATCAATTCATATTTAATCAATAGAGTTACTATATTTAAATGATAGATGAATTTTACTTTAAAGTGTTGTCTATTAAAAAGTATGACTTATAGCATTACTATAGTTTGGAATAAATAAAATTTACCTCGTTGAGATTATAAGCTATTAATAAATATTTCTTGTCAGCTGATAGCTCATATTTATGACAGTATTTCATATGCTAAAAATATAAAAACGCAAATAAACATGTCCATTTAATACTTGTATTTATGGAATCATTCATTTATAAGTTGTATGTGTTTACCTGCATTGAATTGAACGCTAAAATAGATTTAATTGATTTATTTACATCCAATAAAATAATATTCTTGTCTTCATCTTGTGTCAATATACTATCATCTAATTAGTACATAAAAAATGCAATATTAAAATTAAAATAAGAAAATAGGGTATTCTATATTAAAAAAAAAATAATTTAATTTAATTTTCCTGTTATATAATGTTTTGTTTCAATATTGAACAAAAAACATAATTGTAGACAATTTAATCTGGAAAATACTTTATATTAAAATTTAAAATACATGATATCGTAAATTATTTTCAATAAGTTAATAATTTAATAAGGACACAGATAGATGATCTATTTATTCGTGATTTATTGGTTTTTTGAACGTAATAAAGAGATAAAAAAAAATATATTATAAAATATTTAAAGATGTTTAGTTTTGGTTTTTATAAAATTTAACATGCATGGTACCTATTTCAAATATTTCTAATAGGTATTTCTCACTATAAATGTATTAATATTTTTATGCTATATTCCATGCCTACTATTTACAAAATAGTGTAATGTAGTATAATACTTACTACTTAGAAAAGTTTATTCATTCAAACTGTTTATATAATATTATAAAAAAAAAGTTTTTATGTATACATTATCCTCAATAAATTGTTTTGTAAATAAGTATTTGATAATTTTAAATAATTGACTTAAATTAGTCTTTTTACATTTGATATTTAAATCTGTTAGCATATTGTTTTATATAGAAAGTCATTAGTTAACTAAATAAAAAGATGAATATTGAAACAATTTTACTTAATAAATGTAAAAAAATATTTTGTATACATAAAAACCACAAATACTTCTTACATATAAATTAAAGAATTTAAAAATGTAAGAGTTCACATTAAAAATCTATCAAAACTGGGTGAATTATAAAAATGATAACATATAAAGTACAATATACCTGAAACCCATGTTGCTTTGAAATCAAGTTGGTTGTTATTCAATAATGTTTCAAATTTAAGTGGTCTTGATTTTATAATTTGATATTTGGAATATTTAGGCTCATCAATTGTAAAGTAAACTATGATAGTTATTAATGAAACAAGAAAACAGAATGCTAACCACACTATAATAAATCCATTTCTTTTAATCTTCCATAAAAAATATTCCTGAAAATAATGATGAAATTAAAATGTTAAACACAAATAAATTATTATTTGAAATTCACATTTTCTAATAAAGTTTCTGAGACAGAATTGGAGAGTAGGTCAAACGATTCAAGTAAAGAAATTAACTTTTATAATTATTTTCCCAAATTCCCTTTAGACCACGCACAAGCCCTTATAATCTGCACCAATTATACACATGTACAATAAATTATTTTACTCTTATTTCATTTAAAAATATCGATCACATAGCTGATAAATTTATATTTATAAAATTATATTAATGTATGAAGCCTACCTTACAAGTATTGCTAATGCTATACTTTTACAAATAACTTTTTATGAATATTATTATATTAACTATATAGTATGTACCTATATTATTATACAAGTATTATATAAGTATTTAGTATATAATATTTTAATTAACTACTAAATTTGTGAATTTTTATTTAATCAAAATATTATCAGAAAAAAGTTCAATAATAATATTTGTATCATATTATTTACAACTTTTTTTGATGCCCGATTATATTATAGTTTATTAAAATAATTATTTCAAGATTGGGTATATCAATAATACTGCTAATATTTTTGAGTAACTATTAAGTGAACATCCTTGTATTGCTATGCGAAGTTTAAAATACAATCACATTAAAAATGTTATACTGTTTGAAAAAGCGATATTGAATTGGCTGAAATACCTATTATTTAAGTATTAAAAACAAACATTTTCTAAATAAAATCTTATTTTTAAATACATATATTATCTTTATCTAAATTATTAAATTCATATTTTCTAGTTGTTTTTCTAAACTCATTATTACTATAGTCTATAATATGCCATCAATTTATACGTGTTAGTTGATTTTATATTGGTATTTTATGTTTAAATTAGTTTTTAGTCATAAAAGAAACGTCAAATAAAAATATTATATAATATGTTACGGGTAATGTTAACATTTGGATAATGTCAACATTAGTCATCCGTTTTGGCTAATGTGTAATTTTTCGTTTATTTTATATACATGAAATATTAAAATTATTCGGATAATGTTAATCTTAACTCGTCAATATTGAATAATTTTAAAAGTTATATATTAAATAGACTATTGAGTTTTGTTAGCATTCTAAACTATTATAAAGAGTCAAACTGCCAGAGTATAATATTTAGGTTTATCCATAGACATGTAAGACAGTGAGTTGACATTATCCAAATGTTAACATTACCCGTAACATATATATAATTAAAAATTCGATTTTAAATCACTTACCATTATCAAATATTTTGTGTGATAATTTTTATTCACCGATGAAACTGTATAATGGCTGAGTAACAAAATACATATAGGTGAGTATTACAAGCGTTTACGTGCATTAATATTTTAAGTATGACTGCTTAGTATTCACTTAATAACAATTCACCACACGTATTTATAAAAACATATGGTATTTAAACAGATGTTTCAGCATTGTGCTATTTAATACATATTTAAATGTTAGTTTCATTTCAATTTTCATTTATATTGTACTACGTATAGTCTAGTCATTACTAATATTTTTTTTATGACTGATTGATGAAACAATTATAATTTTATTTGATTTCTTTTTGATATGCTTTTTTTTCTCTAAAAACATCTAGACAGACTTAAAAGTATTAATAACAATTATTTAAATAGGTCCTAATGAGTAGAAGCAGAAGTATATGTATTTACATATTTATTTTTTTTTTGTTTAAAAAGTAAGAAATTAAGCATACCTACGTTTGAATCTTAGCCTAACGAGTTGGTGTGAACAATTTAATTTTGCATTTTTTCACGTATTTTAAACATTTTTAAATACTACCTAAGCATATTATTTTAGTCAGTTTCCGATTAAATACATGTATTGGAAAAAAAAATACTAATAGATAATATTATTAACTGACTTAGCATATCATATTGATATTTCAATAATTTAAGATTCTTTAACGGAGTGATGATGTAATGTAATTGATTTATAATGTGAAGGTGTATGTGTGATATTTTTCAGTTAAAATACTTAAGCATTTAGTTTCAATATTTTAGCTGATACTAGAAAAGTAAATATAGTTGGTTCTTTGGAAGTTAAAAAGAAAAACACCCCAATATTTACTTTTCTTAATAATCAGAAAAACAAAAGAAAATTTTAGAAACACGGTAATTCTTACGGAAAACCATTTTTTTATAAAATAGATTTTCTTATTTTGTTGTAATTCAAAAAAAAAAAAAAATAATAATAATAATAATAACCGAAGACACTTAACATTTTCATCGAATATATATATTTATAATTTATATCATATATTAAAATGTTCTAATACTTTTACATAATATATTTTATTATGTTTTATACTTCTATGTATAGATACAATGACATTTTTAAACATTAGGATTAATTTTATGTTTTTAAGTTTTAATTTTTTAATATTTATACCATTGTACAGTAAGTTAGTAAGTATTGAATCAAAAATTAATTACAATAATATATTGTAATGTATATTTCATACCTACTATACTACAGAAGGGTTATCTACTTTCTTTTACATAATTTGTTCACGCAAGGAATAAGAAGGAAATGTTATAGTATAAAACACGAAGTGAATGACCTTTCCGTCGATGGAACTATTCAACTATGACATATTAAGGATAATAGCTATTTTTTATTTATTTATTATTATATTGTAATTCAATATTTGAAAACGGGTGTCTAGTGTATTATTAAGTAAGCAGTTCACGACTACGCAGTATTTTTAATCTTTTAGTTGGTATATTTGATAAATGCAAGTCCTTAATACGACTATTTGGGTGATTTTGGATTTTAGAGTTTTAATTTTATCTTGTAATATAGTTTAGCTAGATAAATCAATATTTAAGACTAAAGATATAGTGTGATAATTATATGTAGAGTGATTAATATCAATGGAAAATATTATACTCATTTGTCCTGCAGTGACATTTATCATATTTTTCTTTTTTTTTAATTCATCTATAAGAATTGTAAATTATTTTGCAGATGAAAATTTATAAAATGTTCAATTTTAATATCAAAGGTTTAGAAATTGTATATATGGTTGGTCAAGAGAAATTTATACTGAAACTGATAAATCTAAAAAAAGTCGGCAAGTGGGTACCGCTCTGCTGTACATTAAGGGGTGGGGTGGACCTCGGACTAGGGTAGATTAAATTTGAATGCAATGATAGGTATCATTGTATACGAAAAACGATTCTGAACGGAGATGATTTGTCAGTCTAGAATATATTATAATTAAATATTGTCATATATTCTATTTTGAAACAAATATTCCGATTTCATAAAAATTTAAAACTCAAACGCTCAAAACATTTTTCCTATAATGACGCTTAAAATTTTCTGTATAGCTTTTTGAAGCAAAACTTATGAAAAATCTTGTATTAAATTTTCAACTCTTAGCTACCTATACAAATATTTTTATGAATTATACCTACAAAATAATTTACAAATATTCATAATTTTGACGAATTTTCGTCAAAATTTGAACTTCAAATGCTAATAAAAAAAAATTGTGCCTATGTATTCTTATAATTTTTTAATCACTATAAGAATAACATATGAGGAACTTTGTATAAAATTTTCAAGTATTTTGATAGGGCCAAAAAAATTACGCAATAAAATTATAAAAATATGTAGATTAATTTATAGATACCAAATTCTTATTTATACCATTCACACTGCTTAACGGTAAAGTGGTATTGATTCAAAAGTCAAACACAGTAATATAATATGATACAAATAATAAATATATATAATTTTAATAAACAAATATATATCATATAATAATTATAATAACATGTACTATCATAATATATAGGCTCGTGCCGGGACTTAGCGTTTTTAATTTTGTAAACATTATCTCGTTTTAAGCAATGTTCTTTGTAGTGATTTCTTCTGTATTTATGCGTGTATTACTTAATTATACTAATATTAAAATTAATTAATTCAATAGCAATATCAAAAAGATATTATAAAATATACTTAGTGATACAAGCCCACTGCAGACTATCTCCACTTATCCTAGTTTTTCGTTTACAATGATATTACATTATTGAATTTAAATTAAGAATATTTATTAACAGTGACCCTCCGACAGCTAGTGTATAACAGAGCGATACCTATTATACTTACTCATATTTTATTTATTTAAATTGTTTTCAATAATTATTAAAAATTGTTCAATTTGATGTTTAAAAAACAAAAAACGTCACGATACAGATCATCTTCTTTGTAGGATGAACGGTGAACCATTTGGTAAATTTACTATAAATAATGTACTCGTAAATTTTTTTACCACAAAACTGTCTATATAATCTCATTATTACAAGAAACCATTATTGGTACTTGTATGGGACACTTTAAAAATAATTTATGTCATTATAATAATTGCCTATAAGATCCTTAATTACTGAGTTTTAGGACATCACACGATTCACACGTGTTCTCTCAATCTCTTAATCAAAATAAATTACATTAAATAGATAAAAAGAAAACGTTGATTATAAATGAATGTTTTTAACATTTAATTTATAAAAAATGTGTACCTACGTTTGAACATCTTTTTATAAGGTTTATCTCGAGCAATAATAAGCCGAATAATCTGCAAACAGTGACACACAACACTACCCATAAGTACCATATACTGAAGAAAACTCTTTTCATTACTACAAATTACATTACCTATTTGTCTAATTATTTATCTTAGATCTGGCTTTTCTATAATTTTTTGTAAAATCTTAAATGTTTGAAAAGTTTTTGAAGATAAGTAGATAAATTGTTATTAATTGAGTTAAAATTATTTTATTATATTTTTAATCAAAATAGTACCCTAAATTTAAACGCAATTTACGAATACACTATCATAGACTTGCAATAATAAAAATTTAATACATTCTTAAATATAATATTACTATAAAAACTTTATTGTTGTAATGTTAATTACAGTTATTTAACAGTACCTAATTTAAATATCTGTTCTTCATGCCTTCCATAGTTAGATTGCATAAATAAGAAAACATAGTTAACTTTCTTTGTCTTATACGTTTTGTTATATTATTGAGAAGATCTAAAGGATCTTGTAGTGCAAGACCACTACCACAAAAGTTATTTTTTAATTTTCTTAATGTCTCTGAAGGAGGTTCACTATTTTTTTTTTTCATTGGAATATTATATAAATCGCTTTTGGGTATAACCTGTCCAATAATCGGACAGAGAACACTTTTTCTAAGTCTATTTAAGTCTGAATAATAATTAAAAAATCCAAATAATAAATCAAAATAAGAAATATTCGGTACTCTCCATATCTGTTTGGCTTTTTCTGGAGTACAAAAAGTGCAATCCCAATCTGAAAAAAATCATATCAACTAATTGTAAATATATTGTGTAAAATATAAATACCAGTTATTAAAGTAAGTATATTTGATTATGTTTCGATGCAATTTTGTTACAAATTCCTATGTATAATTTAAAAAAAAATGTACCTACCTAGGTACTTACCTTCTATAAACATGACATCTGATGTTAATGATTTTGAATAATCTGCATGTCTTCTGAGAAACATTAATGGAGGTATAACATGAATAACTATCAAGTAAAAGAGAACCAACCATGCTAAGCTATAGCTTTTAAACATATTTCTATTTTTCATACAACTCTGTAATGCCCAATATTTAACAACTGCACAAACTATCCAGTTAACACGTTCGTCCAATGATAAGTATAATCTGAATTGTCGAATACAAAATATGGTCAATATTATTATAAAATAATCAATAATAAGAAAATGTTTATAATTTACTTGATTAATTTAGTGTTGTATACACTGAGGCCACTTTTAAAAGATAAATCACAATATAAACCAGATGGGACATGAAAAAATGTAACTATAGGAACCCTTGAAGCAGTTATTGCTAGTATTTGTGAATATTCATATTTTTGAGACCCAAATAATTTTGCAAAATAACGTACTAGATTCGTTTGAGCATGTAGATCATTACTCAATTGTCCCCAAAAAGTGCCAGCTATATAATTTAATTAAAAATTATACTGTTGTTATTTACAATTTATACAGAAAATTTAATTCAATTTAATAACTAATTAAATTATAACATTATTTGTTTTTATTATTTATTATAAACGGTAGCATTATCTACATTAGAAAAATACCCCTTCAACGACCGGCTTTATAGTCTATAGAAATAAAGATACCCTTATTTCATTGATCATTAATAAAAAAAAAATAAATCACATTATATAACCATGTTTAACACACGTCCATCACACCACACTTCACACTTCACACAATACATACAACTAAACTCCTTGAGCACAATAAAAAAGAAGTAAACAATGTCATATTAGGAAGGTGCCTCTCAATTTGAAAATGTAATTCAACAAAATTTCTCTAACAACATACAAAATATATTCAGACGTATCAAAATCAAAACATAAAGTATATCTAGTATACAACAAAGATAACCAGTGTTTTATCAGTCAAAAATTAAATGATATATGAAGAGATATTACTAGCAAATCCTCTCAAATTAAACATAAATATTATACTAATAACAGTAATAACTTGTAACTCTTTTAGCACTTTTTTAAAAATTCAAAAACTTCTAAATAAAAAAACTGAATCACTATAAATATCCAAACCATGCTAATCTGAACAAAATAAAATATAAATATAAATCATGTGGGTACCCCATCTCACATTGATATAAAAGGTAATAAAAAAGCAAATAAATACTTCAATTAAGTAACGAATACCATTTCTAACCCAACAATAAACAATGTCCACAAAAATTATCGAAATCTATCCCTAAAACAATCATCTCAATTTTGGCAAAATCGTAGAAACTCAATATCAATTATGAACAACAAAATAAACACAAAAACATTAAAAAACAACTTAAAAATGATATACATTCCTTACTAAATATCACCCGAGCCCTATTATTAGAATTAGATACACTCCTACTAAATTTTAGTAAAGAATCTCAAAAAAATGGATCATAATATGGCAAAAAGTACTAATAATAGTTAAACATGTATAAGAGCAATATATAAAATATTTTGTAGTACTTACACATAAATCTGATTACCTCCTAAAGTCCTAACACAGCAAAAACACTCGACGAAAACCAAACTATGAAAATATCAAATTCTTTAGTTATACTAACATTATAAACAAATTATAAATTTAAAAATATAATATGTTTTTAATATCTGATATGTATATTTAAAACAATGTGAAACCATTTTAAGAACTATTTGATTTCGGTTTTTAAAATATGAAAATAACAAATTGTCCAAAAAATAAAACGATATTTAATGAACGATGATTTTACTTCATCAAAAGCCTTTCACAGTTCTACTTTATAATTAAGTAACAATTATTAATTATTATTTCTCCTAAATAAATTACAGCCCGATACTATTGTCTATTTTTATTGCTAGTCGTTATTGTTATTTTTTTTAGATTCTGAACGGAGTGATGAATGTATTGATTTTACAATGATGTGTGTTTTTTTTTTTTTTATTTTTTTTTTTTTTGTGTCTGTCGACAACATTTGGAGCAGTAAAAATGCTTCGATTTTTGACTTCAGCCCCTCTTTGAAAAGGAAATTAAATCTAATTGGTACTTTGGGGGGTCAAAAGTTAAAAATTTATATTTTTGAAATGAATCGAGAAAAACCCGAAAAAAATGAGGGAAAAACGGGATTTTTTACGAAAAACCAGTTTACGTCAAAATCGAATTTTTTATTTTGCTATAACTCAAAAACTAATCTATGTAAATACTTGAAATTTTCACCAAATGTTTATATTAGCGCTCTCCGTACACAGTTAAATTTTTAAAGAATTTTGACTTTTTTTGAACTATTTATAGACAATTGAAATTTTCAATTTTTCTGAGTATTTTTTTTTTAAATAACGATAAAAAATTTTTGGCTGACCAGAAAATCTTTAAAATTTAATACAAGGTTTCTTATAAGTTAATCTTAAAGTGATAAAAAAAAATCCGAAATCGTTAGTCACAATTTTTTTTTATAAGTTCTTAAAGTTCGAATTTATACGAAATATGTCAAAATTGTGAAAATTTGCAAGTAATTTTGTGGTTGGAAAATCGTAAATTTTTTTTCTTTTATAACTAAGTTTTGAAAATTTGGTACAAGGTTCTCCATAAATTTTTCTTCAAAATCTGTAAAAAAATTGTATGAGTGTTTGAAATTTAAATTTTTACAAAACCGTGTTAAATTACGATTTATCCTCAAACGATTTTAAATATTTGTTATTATTCGAAAAGTATAAGTCGTAGATACTTGAAAATTTTATCAGTTATTTAGATTGGCATTTTCTTTACATGATTTAATTTTCAAAATATTTTGAGTTTTTTTGAGCTATTTATAGACAACTGAAATTTTCAATTTTTCTGAAAATTTTTTTTTGAAGTGTCGATAAAATTTTGTTGGCCCTATCAAAATAATTGAAAATTTTAAACAAAGTTCCTCATATGTTATTCTTATAGTGATTAAAAAATTATAAGAATACACAAGGCACAATAAGGCACAATTTTTTTTTATTAGCATTTGAAGTTCAAATTTAGACAAAATTATGAATATTTGCAAATTATTTTGTAGTTGAAAATTCATAAAATTTGTTGTGTATATAACTAAGGATTAAAAATACAACACTAAGTTTCTCATAAGTTTTCCTTCAAGTATCTATAGATAAAACTCATAACATCATTATAGGAAAAATTTTAAGTGCGTTTGAATTTTTAAATATAATATATCCTAAACTGACAAATCATCTCCGTTCAGAATCGTTTTTCGTATACAATGATACCTATCATTGCATTCAAATTTAACCTACCCAAGTCCGAGGTCAACCCCACCCCTTAATGTACAGCAGATACCCACTTGCCCGCTTTTTTTTATATTCATATACTCTTAGTTTTAAATAATATTCAATAAAATATATAACATTAGTATTACCAATAGAAATGTATAAATCTATGTCACTATTAGGAAGTGCAAGACCTGAAATACGTGATCCAAAAGCATATGTTTCACTTCCTATGAGATGATGCTTAGCACAATTACGTATTGAGTTAAATATCAAATTTAATTTATCAAATGTATAATGATTGTTAATTTCTTGATTGATTGACTCGAGTTGCGTATTAATAAATTTCAACAGTGACTCTGGCTGATTTGTTTCTTTTTTATGTAACTTGGATAATATTTCGTATTCTATAGGTAATTAATTTAAAATAGAATAAAATATGTTATTCAAACGAATATATTGACATATCAATAAATTCATAAGCAATAATAAATGTATAATATTATTAATACTATTAAGTAAATAATTTTAATAACTGTAGATACCTACTATTTTCTGTATTTTTAAAAATAAATAAGCAATTTACTAAATAAATATTAAATCTACCTAATCTATCTGCTTATTTATAAAAAAAAATATATTAAATAAAAGTATGGTAAATTAAAAGCTCACAGAAAATTAATCCAATAAACAAATAAAATCCATTAAAATGTTTTTCAAACACAAATTTCTAAGTAAAAAATTTAGTTTTTTTATTGTGTTTTAGAAAGAAATTAATTCTTGAAGTTTTATTTTTTTTTCTATATTTTTGATACTACTAAAAATTAAAAAATCAAACTTTATTATTTTTATCTTAACATATACAATGACATTTTTCAAGAGTAAAACATATATTTTCATAATGAAAACTTGCCTTTAATCATTATCTTTATGTTCACTTTTTGTCTTTTTAACAGTTTTTCGTAATTTAACACATTATTCATGGCGGCTCTATGAATATTATAAAATATAAATTTAAAACTTAAGATTAAAATAACATAACATATTAATTATATTTTTTTTTTTGGAAATTACCTTTTAATTTTTTTATTTTAAGTTTGAAAAACTTTTGTTGTTAATGTTAGAATAACAATATATTTTGTTGTTATGGTATTTTATTGCTTTTATATTTGTATTATTATGGAGTAAAATCTGTCATTTGAGTATCAAGATAAAATATGTTCTTAAGAATAAATACTTATTTAAATGGTGCTCTTATACTCGTATTACCTAGTATTATTATTCATTAATCTTGTTTATTTTTAATGGTACTTACTTATTTCTTAGTTTAATTAAATTATTATTTTTATTTTTTTCATGTGGTTATTTATAATACATTAAAAAAAACTAATTCAGTTTCTAAAAATTTGACTTAATCATTAAACATCTAAGATAATATATATAATACTAGTTGTCCCAACCCGATGTTGTCCGTGTATTAGTTTGACTTCTGGGACTTTAGTTGGCTGTGTGTTAGTATTTAATAATTTAAATATAAATATCCGACAGATATTGTCCTGTTCCCCTATTAACCTGTCTATCCTGTTAACCTGTTTCGTTTGAGTATATTTATATATCACAACAAAAATCCTTCGTAAACTACATGTAAAAATGGCTAAGTAAAAAAAAAAAAATATATTAGATCTTTAAACACTATAAATATGTGATATCACAAATAGATGCTAAGTATATTGAATTTAAGTAAACTTATTTTGTTTCAATAATTTATTTACTTGGCAAAGAATTATTTAGAATAGTATATAGGTAAATATTAATAATAATATTTTTTAAATAATAATAAGTTATATTTTAATATACTTTCGCCATTTAATTATTTTGTTCATCACACTTTGTTTATTTTAAGAAATAATTCTTCGTCAATTATAAGTAAATTATTGAAACAAAATAAGTTTACTTAAATTCTATACACATACTTAGCTTTTATTCATGATATCACATGTTTATAGTGCTTAAAGATCTACAATTTTTTTTTTTACTTAACCGTTTTCATACGTAGTTTACGAAGGGTTTTTGTTGTGATATCACTAATTTTTATCATCAATGCAAATAATAATAATAAAGATTATTATCAATGGTAACGATGACACTAGAAAGGGCTGCCGTGATTCTGAATTTAGTATAAATTTCCATTAAAAAGTTCGCACTTTTTCATTTATAACTTAATTTTTAAATGTACGATTTTGATGATTTTTACAAAAGCACGCTATACAAAATATTTCTGATGACACACACCGTCGTGTAGTTATTATTTTTTTTTTCTTATAGCTCTCGCCACTTGAATGAGTTGAGTATAAACTTAAGTAAAAAAAACTTGAGTAAAAACACAAATCATATTTATAATAGGTACGTTTTTCAAATGTACAAAAAATAAATGTTTAAATATCGCATCATGAATTAAATCACAGTAATGTTGTCACGTGCAGTCTTGAATTTTTTTTACACGCCTACATGTTAAAGAATGGACACACAATCAACTGATCCGATCACTTTAACCCTGTTATATAAAAATGATACTGTAGAGGTTCCCAACCTTTTTTGACTCACGACACTCTTAGTCATTTTTTAAAAATCAGGAGGCACTCTATAGACTACTTTGGCTTTATTTAGCAGTGCATGTAAGTATAAACAAAATTAGTAAGATGTAGGTATAATATATAGTATATAAACATATTATAATTCATAAAACAAATTTGTACATTGAAAATTAATTATATATTTTTATTTTTAATTATTATTGCATAAATAGTGTAATAAAAAATATATTTCAAATAATTTCACGAACCCAAAATAATATTCATAGCAACCCGGTTGGGAATCTCTGCTGTAAATCTTACTATTGATAACGTAGGTAATCATACAAATTAAATCTATCGGATCAAATTATGAATCTAAACCTCTCTCCAATCAACTTCATCGAGTACATAAAATTTCATAAAATCTGTCCAGCCGTTTAGGAGTAGTTTGAATACTCACACACGGACAAAAAAAAATATATATATAAAGATTTAACAGAAATTATTTGAAAATAATTCTGAAGTTATGTTAGTTCATAACTTATATTTTTATTCTCCAAAATGTACTAGTTAATGAATATATATATAAGTTTAACTAGTTAATTAATACATAGTTACATAATTAATTAAGTTATTTAGGGATGCTAACAAAATATTTTAGGATTCTAAGCGGCGAGAACCTCCCAGCCCTCTCTAGGTACATCTATGTAAATGCGCATTTAATAAATATTATATCTTTAATTGTAGGTATATCTACATTCAATGTCTATTGTTATTTTTATTATTTATTTATTTATTCTTTTTTTTTTTTTTTTTTTGGTAATTAATTAAGCTTTAGCAATTTCTCTATATACATTTGCTTGTGCATTCGCTTTCATTTAATTTATAGTTTTTACCATATCTTTATACATATCTTGTTTAAAAAGTTGATAATTACATTGAAGCTCGGTCCCAGAGCGTTACTCGATTCTGGGAACCATTAATCTAAATTTTCTAGCAATACCAGTGAACCTATTATTCATTATGTACTGGTGTATTTTATATTTACAAGTACTTGAATATAAAATACATTTATTACTCGTACAAATGAAAAAAAACGCACAATAAACACATAAATGTTCTGCACATACGCCACATAGTTAAACTTTCATTCTATCCCCGTGATTCCCATTCGAAAAACGGTGATGGGGTTGAAGGGAAATAATATAAGTATAGTTCTGTGATGTTATTAAAAAAAAAAAAAAAATAATAAAAACACCTCGCAGTTTATTTCGTTATATAAATATAAATAAATCATTATTAACCGTATTTAAAAGGTATATGTTTAAATGTTATCACCCATCTATTTATACTTACAAATTACAAATTAAACATAAATTGACTCTAATATGTATAAATCGAAAAATAATTAAATATTATATATTGTGATGTGATTGATGATTACATACTGTATAGGTACTACAATTATATGATGTTATTGTTAATTTGAATATGTATTATATTCCATGTGATATTATGATTTCAATAATTAATTTATGAAAAACCATTTAAGTGACTAGATTTAACACAATTCATCATATTTCATAATATGTATAGATTCAGCACGCATATAATACAACGCTGCAACACTTAAAATATGCATAGACCTTATACTTGAGTATAAGGTCTATAGAAATATAGCAAAATATGAAAAGATTTTGTAGCGGTTTTCACGCCAATAAGCTGTTCTCCAATTATCTAGTCAATATCCTTCAAAATAATGTTAATGCCTAAATGCCTTGTGGTATTTTAGTAATAATCTAACCCTCCACAAATATTTGAATGTTTATTTCATCAAACTTTTACAAATGGTTCTACAAAAAACTATATATTTATTCAAATCCTTTAATTCCAGTCCACACTCTCTTAATCTAATAGATATCACTCGTTATCAGAAAAAAATATGTATAATAACTTTACTTATTCTCGTTATTTATATAGACACCTAATACACAGGTTAGGTTAGTTCCTTATCGTTATAAAAACTGAAAAAAAAATGTAATAAATTTAAGTGACTAAATGTTTTTTGTTGTTTATTCATTTTTTATTTACTCAATGACTAATGCTATAATAAATTAAAAGCTTCAAGTGCAGATACATGATAATATGTCAAAGGAAAAAAAAGTACAATAAACGTATAAGTTGATAATCCCTATTATGATAAGCCCGATAAGGTTTTAACTGTTTTGACAGTGTACCTATCATGTGCATTGTACATAACAATCATATTAAATGTGTTAAATATAATTTAAACTAAAATAATTAATAGAATTATAAACATAAATATAGGTGTATACAATTTAAATATAATATTTCTATGAAAAATATCATGAAATGCATTTTATCACAATACGGCCGTTCACATAGACTTAAATGGTAGAATAAAATGTACATTTATTGTAAAATAAGTCATTTTCCAATTTTTCAATTTACTAACATAATAAATATTTATATTTGTAACTAGCTGTTACTTAATATAACTAAAATAAAAATAAATATCGCATTTCCACTATTCCGTGTTGTAAATAGCTGAGTATATTCAGTTTAAAGTAATATATTATCAAAAGCTTTTTTTACCTACCTAAAATGTACGGTACAATGTAAATTCATTTTTTGGTTTATGAAAAACAAACTAAGTAGTATATACCTATACTAATTTCAAAAGTGGTTTACATAATACTATGATATAATAGTAGTTCGTCGGAGAATTATTCACCAGTTGTTGTTTCTAAACTGTTTTCTTGAGTGCCATTTTTTTCCTTTCTCTGTTCTTCAAGCGCCTTCTTTCTATTTTTCTCGATAGATTTTTTACTGGATACTGGATGTGATGATTGTGACATTTCTACAACTGGAAAATTATCAACATAAAAGTTACTAACTTACTATCACCTGTCACCACATAATATTACATGTTATACCTAAACTTATTGCAATTATAGTATACAAAGCCCCCGTAAAGTCTAATTTTTAATTTAAATTGCCACTCCATTTTCTTATTCTAAAATTGGTAACAACGTTGGAATTTGTTGAGCTTGTACGTGCATTAACCACAACAAATCAATTGTTCAAATTTATAAACTTAATAACGAATATTAATAATAATTATAGAATTTATTGATTTTATAGTATTTAATTAGATTACCACTGCTTGAGTAAATATTCTTGAAAATATTTTTTAAGGTTAGGACTTTTATATTCTTGGGTGTCGTGAAAGTATATAATATTGGATTTACCAATGCATTTATTGGTACAACAAATATAATTAACCATACATACATTTTACCTGCAAAATATAAAAGTATCATTATGGTTTAATTTGGATACAAAATTTATTATTAGAATACTTTGATTTAGCAATAATAAAAACAATATTGTACTTGAGATATGGTACTTTCTTAATGCTGCCAACTTTAAAATGATTATTGGTGACCAACATAAAATATTCGCCAAGACTATGAAAAATAAACGAACTGTCAAATCGAAATCATCTGTTGAAATTCGTTGAGAACCTTTTCTTGTTTCTATGATATTTTTAAACAGTAATGCATACAAAATAGTCATAAGCAATAAACTGTAAAATCAATAAAATACTATTAATTATAGCCTTATAATAAATACTACTAACTATATTAAATATCGTGATTAATCGGAAATAAATATAATTTAAAAACTACCTCATCGCGTATAATCCCAAAAACATGAATGCCGAATACTGCCATCCACTAACAAATGGATCTTCAATATATAAGGGATAGCACAAACCGTTAGAACCGTAAAATTTTGACGAATGTTTCCATAAAATTACTATAATTAATTATAATATAATATAATAGTTATATTAAATGTGTATAGGTAAATAAAATATAAATATGCAGTTTTACATTATACCAAGTGATTCACTAAGTATAATCGCCGCAATTTTTCTTCAATAATGTACCTAGTTATTTAAAACCTTATTTTTGAAATTTTTAATAATACCTACTTATTAAATATTATATCTTAAAATTCTTGAGATTTTTTGTACTTCTGAAGGAGTACCCTTAAGTATCCACTAAATAATTGACAGTAAATAAAAGGGATTATCATTTGAAAAACTGAAAGATTTTATTGGCACAGAACACTCCTTAAGTAGAATAAAAAAATTTCAAGAATTTTAAATTCATTATTAAAATAAATAATGAAGTTGAGTATCTATATTTGGTATTCACCTTTTACTTATACTTCAAATTTAATGAATGTCAATACACTTTATTTGTGTGCCATCAATACATTTAATATAATATCTGATTCTAAAATTGTAAATTATAAATAAGTACAAAAAACAATTAGAAATTGAATAATAAATACAACCAATAAGATACAAAGATAACACCAACCATACATGTCTGTACCTTTTGATTTAAAAGTTAAACAATAACATTGATATATTAAAACAAACGCCAAGACTTAAAAATACCAGGCTTACTGCAGAATTTCTATGCAAATTTAAATAGAACTCCAGTGATGTAGATAGTATTTGTAAATAATTTAAAATTATGAGAAAATTATTTTGGCTTTATTTGTTGATGATGGGTTGATAGTAGCAAACGATTGTATTTTAAATGTTAAATAAACAGTAAAAAGCGCTAAAAGCACTATTTCAAATAACAAATGGTTCGTTCAATTATTTTCTTGGTATGAATATTTATATAAGTTTGAAAATGGGTCAATCATCAATATTGCATATAATATAACCAAAGAAATTACCCGAACAAACTTATGTAAGTAAATATAAAATGTTTGATACTAAATAATAATCTATATACCATAACATAAGTAGTTCAGATACAATCGACCTATATGACATCCAAATTTAAATAAAATTAAGAATGATAACTATAACTTATCGGCAAATCATAATATTAGCCTATTAATTTTATATTAAATAATGAGACTAGACATAACACGGCAGTTCATTATGTAAGTAAATTTTTTATCTAACCATAATTATGTAAATTGGGTTTTGAGCAAAAGTGTACCGAGGTATATATGTTATAAATAAAATACAATTTATTAAGGACTATAATATAAATCACATACAAGTATTTTCATTAAATATATTCAATTATACTGATTCAAAAGTGACGTCCAAACACGATAATCAACATTGGGACAAACATTTAAAATTAGTTTATCAATAAACTCATAGATATCACAGAGACAATACAATATTTCACTTTCATCAACAGAAGAGTTATAATAAACTTCATCATGGGAAGTAAAAAAAGGTATTTTAATATAGCTGATTAGACTTATAGAGAACACAAAAAAAAAAGGTAAGTGAATACTGCTCTGCTATATATTAAATGTTGAGTGAGTAACTATTATGAGTATGTTAAATTTGAATTAAATAGGTAATAATAGTATTGTATACAAAAAACGATTTTGAAAAGAGATGGTCTGTCAACATGTATCATTTATAAGTTTAATATGATATTATTTTATGAAATATTTTTTAATATAGGTAGGTACTGAAGCCATTTTTTTAATTTTTAGTGTTTAGGTAGATTAATATAACTTTTTCTGAAAGTATTGCATTTATTGTATAATTAGTGTTTAATTATTATAATAATAAATACCTAGTTATATTATATTGTAACAACTTAAAATGTAATAACTCAAAATATAATAAAATCTTTTTGTGAATACTGTAAAACATTGAAAATAAATCTAAAATATCATTGAATACAGTAAAATTCATTATAATATATTTTAAGTAAAAGTTTCAAGTTCCTAAAAATAATGTTTTTAAATAATAACAAAATATTTTACATCTTTATTAATCTTTAAATAAGTGATTTCATCTAAATTTAAGCTTAAAATGTCAATAGAAAATATTTGGCTTTATATATTATATTTTTTATATTTTATGTTTCAGTATGAATTAGGTACTTCTGAAAAATATTTTATTACATTTTTAAATCTTAAGTATAATAACAAACATTGTAATGAATTTCTAGCTATGAAATACCTATTTTTCTAAATTTCCGGGTTTATTATCAATTTTGTTAAAATTCCAACTTTAAAAGCTTAAAAAAAATATGTCAATAAATTGACGATATTTTTAAATTGATAGGTAAACTAAAAGCTTATAACGAACTTTGTATTGCATTTTTAAACATTTCTATCCTACGAATAATTTAGGTCTTAAATTATTTTAAGATGTAAGCACACTGTTTGTTTTAATTAGTAAGAATTACTCAAAAATCTTAAAAAAAAAAATAATGATTTTAGGTAAAAGAGTTTTATCTATGATGCGCATAAATCTAAAAGAGATTAATAGAAATAAAAAACCAAAACAAAAAATTTTAAATATACCATACATAAATATAGCTCAAAATTGGTACAAATATTTTTAAAATGTTATGGTAAATAGAAATAATAATATAAAAATTTTGTAAAATTACTAGTATCTACTATTTGTTTTCGAGTTAGACCAAAAAAAAAAATTATTTTGTCAACATTTTGTTTTTCATAAAAATTACCAACTTTGAAAAAAATACTGAGAATCAATGTTCAATTAGATTTAATTTTCTATCAGAAATGACCACCATTTTTGAAAAATCAAAGGATTTTTACTATAACAAAAGATAATGATAGACAAAAAAAAAAATAAGTAAACACATCGTTGTAAAATCAATATATTCATCGTTTCTCCGCTCTGAATCTAAAATTGATATTTACGGATGCCAAGTTAACTTCATTACGCATTGGCAACAATCAATCAACTATTTAATTTATGAATAATTAAAGTATCTATAAATTGTAATACACGTCAGTTATTGGTTTTTTGTAACTAAAAGTCTAAATAGTGTGATTACTGTTAAGCATTATATCTGTGTATTAATTAATAAAAATACGTGGCTTATATTCTTATTCTTATTATATCTCTTATAATTCAATAAAAAAACAATTTCTTATATTATAATACGTACATGGTGCAACTGATAAACTTATTCCGACCACCCAAATTGATGCCATACTGAATACGGCTGTTTTCATTTTCAATACTTGATTACCAATAAAATAATTTGAACCTATGATCATATATCTGTCCAAGCAGAGAAACACCAATATGAGCATTGATACCTAAATACAAAAATATAAAAAATTATTTCGAAGTGATGAATTATCGTATTCATACTACAACTGCATAATTTCAGATGTCAATTTTTTTAGGAAATACTATAATGATATAGTGTAATATTTTGTAGACTATGAAATCTGAAGAAAAAATATGAAAATTATCAGTTTATCTGAAGAAAAGTAAAAAAATAAACCAATTTAAAAAATCAAAATACATTTTTAAAACAGCAAAAAAAATATATTTCCGTAGATGTTTGATAAGAAGCAAGAATAATTCAAACAGGTACGTTTTTAAATGGTTCATTATCATTTATCAGTATCTGATTTCTTAATATTTTAAAAATAATGATCTACACATTGTGAAGAAAAATAACAAACATGTTATTCCAAACGTTTTATTTGTAATATTATTATTAAAATTTTGAATATTAGGTATACTTCTGACGAAATCACAGCAATAATTCCAACTATGGTACACAAATTAGATGACTCCCACTTATGTGCATACAAATAATACTCATTCCGGTATATTCGATCGTGATAACAAATAACTATTAAGTATATCGCCATAAACAAATCTGCAACTGAAATATATAATACATATATAATATTATGTTTAGATATACGACTTTGAAGACCAAGATATTTATTTTTACCAGCTAAATTCCGTATGACAAAGCCGACTGCTATATTGTCAGATTTAAATACATTAAACATCCGGCCGTATAAAACTATTGAGTTAAAAACCAATATTAGAACTGTTACCATCCATAGGAACCATCGAAAAGTTGAATTTGGGAGGAGATTCAAACTCGATGATATCTCTTTATGTATTGTATATTTTATATTCCATGAAACAATAATATGTGTATGCGATTATTTAAATTATAATTTTCATTTATTTGCCTAAATAATATTTAATTTTTGGCGGGAACTTACCATCTATGTTTGGAAAACAAAGTTTAGCATGCCGAGCATACAAAATACAATAATGGAATTCGTCTAAGTAACTGAAATCAAATCATTAAAGTAATTTACATTTTAGTGCCAACATTTTTTTGTTTTAAATCAATAAAACTCACAGAACATCCAGTCTAGTCGTCAAGTTATTAAATGACGAAAAATCGATATTTTCTTCATTTATACCATTCATATTTCTGTAAAATATATTTTCTTTATGAAATGCATATTATACAAAATCTATTATTTTGTTTTAATTTACATAAACATTCCAAATATTCATAATATTAGTAATAACTTCGCTTAAATCGGTAAAATCATCTTAATAATGGCAAAAATAATAATAATTCTACAAAGAAATAAAAAAAGCCTAACAATCACTTATTATTATTATCTATCAATTAAATCTAAAATAATATTTACAACGAAATGATACAGTTTATTCAAAATTAATTTTACAAAAAATTAAAACACAATTAATATATGGTGTAACTAAAACCTAGAACTAAATGATCTCTTCTTTCCCATTGATTTTACAATTACCTACACTTTCTTTATAAAATTGTTCATAACATGTGAACATTATTTTGCATGTACATTTCATATGGCTGAGGGAAAAGCTTGTTTAAATTCTAATTATGTATATTATTTGTTAATTACTTCATTTTGAAAAATGCAGAAATATTTTATAAAATAAATATAAAAATAAGATACTGTTATACGTCACTGTTCTCCGCTATTTTTCGTTTTCTTTGATGGATTAGAAAATTTGTATTTATAAAAATATATATTATATAATTCACAAAGATTATCAATATAATATAAAATAACCTAAGTACCTAGTAAATAAAGCTTATTTTAGAGAAATGTAACAAATTTATGACTTAGTTTTATGGAAAAAATTATAGAGTTTTTTCTTGTTTTAGAGATATGTTTTTTTTTTCATTTCTATCATTTACATTGCATAGATGATTATATAAATATAGGTACGTTGATAATAACCTTAACGTACATTCATAAAAAAATCAGTGTTTTTAATTTAAAAATACAACTTCTAAACATACATTTTTAAATTTAAATTTTAAATTCATTTTTAAAGAAGAGAATAAATTATTACTTTTATATAGATATTTTTTTTATAATAACAAGATAGTATAATATTATACATTTTATTATATTGTGTACTAAACATTTTTATAAATTAAATTTTAAAAATATTTTTTTATTATCAATATAAAAAAAAATTTAAAATATAAAGTTAAAAACTTCAAGTTTAAATTTTTATCATTAATAATAAATATACATTCCTCGACTACTTGGGTCTTAGACCGTACGAGGTAGTCAGGTAGGTCATTTATTTTAGTGAATCTTATTTCTAAATGGGATATTATACGTATCACGCATTCACACCTAAACGCAATATTATTGTTGCATTTTGAAACGGAAATTTTTTTACTATTCGTTTTGTAACCGATGAGATATTTAATTTAAGAACAAAAAAGGAAACTGAATTAATATTCCAAAATATATTATATTTTTTGTACATTTTGTATATAGTATAAATAATCTTTTGTATTTTATACTATTATTAACATCGTTCAATATTCAACTCCCAATTAAGAATGTATAATTTCACATTATACCTATGTATCTATTAGGTATATCTACATCATCACATTGGTACAAAAATATGAATAGTTTATTGTTTACATTTATATTGTCTGTTAAGTATATTTATTTTTTAACACTAAAAATTAATAAAACTTAAAGATCATAATTCAGGGTACCTATATCTTGCAAGTAATTAAATGAATATATTATTTTAAGTAATATATTATTTATCTTCAAATAAATACTACTTACAGCGAAGAGAGGTCTTTCATTTCTTTGAAAATATTACTATTTACTCTTGCGATTGGATTATTTCCAAAATTTCTAAAAAAAAATCAAAAAAAAATTATTTACTGAATTCAAAAATGTTTACATATCTAACATTACAATTTATCTAATAGTTTTAGAGGATTAAATATTTCCAGCGTGATTACAGTAATCTGATTATAAGATATATTTCTGTAAAATTCATTAAATTATTATAAAAAAAAAAAAATGTAAAAACTACAATATTTATTTATAAATAAAATATAATATATCATTACAAATCCGAAAGATTCAATAAGTTTTTAAACGCATTTTTATGAATCACTGTGATTATGTTGTTACTTAAATTCCTGAAAATAATAAAAATACTAAATATAAAAACAATTTAATAATTTATAAGAACAATATTGGTATGGTATTATTATTTTATATTCAATCAAATCAAATATATATTTTCTTACAAGACCGTTAGGTTTGGCATGTTTGCGAACAGGAACTCATTTATTGTTTCGATACGATTCCATTGTAAAAATCTATTACATGATGTAAAATATAATGATTTATATTATTATTATTATTATTTATTATGTACTATTATGTTTATCTCTTAGTGATATAATATAAATGTATATAAGATAATACTTACAACATTATAAGATTCACCAAGGGTGGAAAACATTCGTTATTAAAAGTCAACAAATTGTGTGATAAATCTCTAAAAAAAAAAGTATGATCGAAGCAATTGAAAAAAAAAGTATCAAACATTTTATTCTTACATCCATTTTACATTCGTCATATGTTTCCAGGAGTTTAAATTTAAAAACTTCAAATAGTTATTATCCAAATATAATGTTTTAACACTATTCAATCCATAAAATGCATTTGTTTCCAAAACACTCAAATCATTATTCAGTAATAAACTGAAAAAAATATGGTTAGTTATATTAAATAAAAATTAATCAACAAAATGTATTTATTAACATTTTGTAATAGATACAATTATTTATAAATGCAGTAAATTTAAAATTTAAAAATACTCACAGAAATGTCAATTTAGTTTGATGTTCAAATACAAATGGAGGTAGTACAGACAATTTATTATATTGTAAATTGCTGAAAAAATAAAATGTTATTACAATTTTATAATTTTTATTGCTCTTATATTTATTATTTTTTTTTTATATATATATATGTTGTTATAACTTACATCATTTTTAACGAATAATACTCATCAAATGAATCGTTAGAAAGAACTATATTGTTGTTTATCATCGATCTGAAATATATTAAGATAATGTTGCATGACTTTATTTTGAATTGCAATAATATTAAAATCGATAAGATGTATCTATTATTTTAGAAGAAATTAATTATATATAACTCATACGCATAGGCGTGGGGTGGTAAAATTTGTTGGGAGGTCTTTATTCCTTCTAAGGACAGATATTTACGAGTTTTTGGGAGGCTATGATTCAAACTGAGAGGCTTAGATTCAGACTGGGGGACTAAGCCCCTCCAAGACCCCCGCTAACTACGCCTATACTCATAAGCTAAAAGGAAGTATACAAATACTTATCTAGTTAATTATTATGTAATAAATCGTTTCAAAATCTAATACAATATTTAAAGCATTTTATTAATAATATATAACGATAGATATCAGAATTTAAGTCATTTAAAAATATTCAAATGCTTTTATTTAAATAAACATTTAAGTTATTCAAAAATTGTTGAAAATCTTCAAAGTATTAGAATTCTAGCCTAGGATTGCTGGTTTTTTGGTATTTGAGATGGTATTTAAGAATTTAATTATTAGATATTCAGCAATTTTGTCATAACAAAAACAACTTTTCGCACTGATTTGGTTTTATTAAGATAAAATATCGGTTTATTATGATTCGAAAATATCGAATCTCAGTAATTACTAAAAATACAGTGTACAATTAATGGCCAAAAAAATGTACATATTATAAGTTAAACCATTGATATAAACAAATATTGATATCAAAATTTGGAACACCACTATGTTAAGTTAGATTAGCCTATTTACTAGCCACTACCCACTGAGCGAATTCAAATATTATGTTATTCAAATTTAAAAACAAAATATATCATACGATCACTATAGTATACTTGACATACTTGTAACAAGCATTTGTAAACATTTTCATTCTAGTAAATAGTAAATTATTTAGATTATTTATACTTACATTTGTGTAAGATTAGAGGATATATTTCTAGGCACTTTTGTTAGTGAAATATTATTACATCGTAACCATGTTTCATTCAAACAATCACATTTGGTGGGGTAATTGCTTAAAGCTAAAGGACAGTACAACATATAGGTAGTTAAAAACAATTATATTATAAAATATAACACATTGTATATTTTATTGATGTCATTATTATGTGCTTGTGTGTACATTTCTTAATTTTTACTGAACAAAATTTGTTAATTTTATTCGGTTTCATTCTAATTTATTTGAATTTAATACTCGTATCATTTTTCATTGAGGCGCTATAATTTACTTTTTTGATCATATTGTTAATATTGACGTTGATATTTTATCAATTAGATATTAGTAAATCTGGAATTTAAACTATTAAAATTATTTTTTAAATCAAAAAAATGTGTGACAACACAATGTGCGAGTAGTGCCTAGCTACAGAAATATATTATTGTATTGTAATTGCATGCACACTTAAGTAATAAAATGTAGCACGGCGTAATGTATAGGCAATATAGCTACATACTCGTGTTGAATGAACCTTAAAGAACTCCCAAGTCTTAAGTTAAATTATGTGTGTTTCGTTTGATAAAATATTCCCTTATAAAGATAGCAGTCAGCAGACAGATCAAAACATTTCACAGATAAAAAAAAAACGTACACATATAAAATAAGAATTAATTCTTTTACATTTATTTTGTATACCTATATTTCTATGCCCCGGGTTGAGGTAGGTTACGTACTTACGGATTACGTGGTGGGCATTTCATTAGAAAGTGAGTACAGGTATTAAAACAACAAACATACTATATTAGTAAATTATTCAAAAGGTTATTTAAATTTGCATAATAAACTAGAGACTAATTGCACCGAAATCTCAAAGTACCAACTAGGTGGTATCAGTATCAACTGATTTATGTTCAAACAAAAGCATAATGGAAATACGTAATGTTGATGTTTCTAAAATATTCTAAATACTTAATTCAAATCCATATTTTAAGCAAATGGTTTTGAGTTGTTATTAATTCACGAGTTGCGACAAAGTGATATTTAAGCGATGACATGATGTGTTAAAAACAATATGTTTTGTAATGACAATATAATGTATTACAACATATTTTGTAACGATTATATAATAATAATTTTTATTGTATATAACTAGTTATTAATATTTATCATCATAAATATTTATTTGCTAAAATATTTTAATAATAATTTTTATATAATACATAATCCACTGTATCAATTTTATTTTTAGGTAATTGAAAAACTATTAACAGTGATCATGTAGAGTTAGTTTTTTATAGAAAATTTAATTATATGGTTAAATCTATTGATAAAATAATAAATTTAATAAATTATTATTAAAAATAATACTATAAAAAATAGCAAAAATTTATACTTGTCATTTGAGTACAAATATACATAACCGGCAATCAGATATTTATATTAACATTTCCTAGATATGCAATTATTTACAAATGTTTTAAATCCTCAATTGTTTTTATTTATTCGTCGAACTATGTTACATGAACCTAACAATTTTTATTTGTTAATACAAAAATATTGAATATTTTCATCACTTTTACAGGTTTTTCTTATAAAAATACTAAAAATATATATACATATTTTTATAATTTATAATTTTTTTAAAGATTTATTTTTACAAAATTAGTCAAAATCACTAAGTTACAAACTATTTTGTTGCTAAAACTAATTAAATGCTAACGTTTTATAGTTAAGATTTTGAAATTAAATATTTTAACCTTTCTCATATTAAACTGTTTATAGAGAAAAAAATCTGAAAAATACAAATTCATGTTTTTATAGGTATTTTAATTTAAAATTTCGAAGAAATATTAATACAATTTTATTATTCAGTAATTTTAGTTATATTATATTGGTAGAAATTTGAAATGTTCACCACCATGTTTATTATTAATTAATTTACATTATGCATTTTTCAAAGTATTTTTATTATAACCTATTTATACCACGAACCCATTAACTTAGAATAGACGAAATAATTTATATAGATATATATTGTATATAAGTATGATTTGTTTCTGGCAAAAATTAGTATAATCTTTTAAATGAATCACAATCAACACAAGCAGCATTATAAATTATAGTAAAATAGCCTTAGAAATATACGTTGACAAACCGTTTAGAAATTCTTAGTCAATAGTTTAACACTAAATTCAAATTAAATTCATTTATTACAATAATTTCCGCTAGTATGAGGTGTACTGTATAACAGAACAAGTTAACCATTTTTTCTTATAAAAAAGATAAAAATAGAAATATGCTATCAGATTGATAATCAGTTTATTTTCCTCAGCGCTTTGATTGATTATTCATTTGAATATAAAAAAAATCATATCAAAGCTAACGATTTTTCATAAAATATGTTTAAATTATGCAAAGTTAAAAGTATATTATCTTAAATTCGTAAGTTTATGGAACAAATTTGTAACTTTATTTTAAATATATATTTGGCGTATAGATTTAAGTTCAAAACCTCAAAATTTCTCTACTTCAAATAAAAAATACAGTATACTACGTAATTTATTGGTAATTAATTATTTTATATAATCATTATACATTTGATATAACTATATCACGTAACTGTATATGATACGTTTTAGTACTGTATCCAATATAAATGACCTATACTTGATGTTACATACCTATTTTATATCTTTCTCTATATTTATTTATTGATTTTAAATAATACTTGATACTTGACCACTTTTCCTTTATATTATTATATGATATATAATATACGTCCTATCTAATCAAAATTTGAATTTTATTTTTATTCTTATTTTTTACAAAAATATTTAAATGAACGAAAATTAAAAATTATAGTGCTTATACATATATACGTGTGCACTCGACTTATTCGATAGTATTATATTATATATTTATACTATGGACACATAAAATTATAAAAAATATGATTATTTCAAATACCAAATGCAAAATTTAAAATAATTTAAGAACTAAATAAGGGAGGGAGGGAGGTTCTCAATATGGAATATAAATTTAATTTTTCTTCCATTATGTGTATATAATATACAAATATACAATGTAGTCGTGTATATCTTAATACCTAAAATAAGCACATTAATCTAACACTGCATACTATAATAATTGGAACCTACTTTTGTAAATGTAAATATATAATAATTTATACAACTAAATATAAATTTAAATAAACATTTATTGCAACATTTTTGTTTATACGGCATCACAGTTCTGATATTGACGGTGATGATTAAACGAAATTCTACTGTACTTAAAAACACCAAACTTAAACATAAAACAATATTTAAAAAAAAAACTCTATCTATTTTATGTCTACTTTTTATTAATTATAAAACACTAAGTTCTGAATAAATCAAAAATATTACGGTATTATAAAGGCCTTATAAATAATATTACTATTTAAAATCACTAATAATCTATGTATATTTATTAAAATGTTCTCGGAAATCTAAAAATTATTAAAACCAATAGAATTTATAAATTTAATTTTAATTGTATATTTTCTCCACATAATTCCAAATATTTATAAAACCTACAATTTCATCCAATATAATGATTCATTTTATTAATAAATTATTACGTATAATAGATTTAATTTGATTGCAAACTTACCACAAGGCCTAGTTGATTCAAGTTCTGAATTCGGGTTTTTGATAGTAATGACTTTGTGATAATGTTGCATACTTCCAGAAAAGTCGGCTGTAAAAATATTAATTTGATGAAACAACTGCCAAATTGTTATGAATTCATAAAAACCAATGTTTACATTTTTATACCTGTAAGTTCGCATCATATAATTAATTTTCTATAATACACGGTATGTATACATTATACAATTAATTTAAATTTAACATTTTAATATATATATTTTTTTTAATTGAGTATTTGAATACTTAAAAAATAATAGGTATAAACAAATTTGTCACAATTTACAAGATAACAAAACTATTTTTTTTTCTAAACTTTTAAGACAATTATTTGGAACATATAGTATAATATGTTACCTGTTGAGAATCTACAAAATATTAATAGTTAAGTATATAATTTTGAATTAAGTTAAATTTAAATGAATAATAACAGCTACGCGTGTATTTTAGTGAAATAATTGAATATTTATAATTTTTAAAATACTAACTGCATACGAGACTATCTTCATCTTCTCCGTGTTGGCAATCAGAATGATTATTACATTTATATTTATTTGCAATACAAATGTCTGACCGAGTGCACAAAAATGAACCTTCATGACAACCGTTTGAGTCTAAATGTGATAAAATGACATTATCCGTTTATGAAATTAACATACTTAAATATTGCAAAAATAAAATACTAACCATAATTTAAGTAGAAAGTAATGAGGGTCAGTGATAAGAAACAGGAGATAATGAAAGTACTCATAATTGCCAATCTATTTGGTAACATTGTGGTTTTCAGAGATATGAACGTTGTTGAACACGACTAGACAGTAACTGCGTAAGCTTTGACATTTATTCAAATTTACCAAAATGTTTACAATTTGTGTTTGTTCGTCATTACCCCTCACTGTTCTAATCTGTGATGAACTCAATGATTACAATATTATTTAATGGCAACTAAAATTCAAATTTAACGTAGTAGTGGGTAGACGGAGTTCGCATTTAAATACTTTGGTACACTTTGCATATTAATTTATTACAATGTATAACTAGCGTGTTCAGATTATGAATAAACAAATCTAAATTTATAGTCTATTCGTGCCGATGGATTATTAATACATAGCACATTGAACAAATTTACAATAAAAAATTAAATCAAAAACATATTTACCAGTTTATAAGTATACCGAATGACTCACCAAACACGTTCATATTGATCGCATTTTTTTTCATTTCATAATCTATTCAAATTCTTTTATGTTTTGAATCTTTGAATATATTTAAAAATTCTTGAAATATTTTGTACTACGTATGTAGTTCCTGTAGTGAAATAAATGTCTGTATTTCAATTCAAAAACCCCCTTTTTTACCTGTAAATTATTTAGTGAACAGATTTTCAATTTTTAAACGTTTATACAAAGAACAAATGCCTTAAAAATGTTTTTACAAAAATATAAAATATGTGTAATACCTATCGAATCTAGATTTTAGAATCTATTATACGTCTTAAATTATTTTTACAAATTATCATTATTGATAGATTAATATTCATTAATTACAAAGATTAATAAGTCATTATTAATATGTTTTAATCCATTATCCGTACTATACAAACTTAAATTAGTAAGTAACCCTGTATTTACAAATTTCTATAGAGTATTATTTTTTTTTTTATTTCTATGATCTTGAAATAACAATATTTTAGCTTCGACTACTGGACTATTAAGTAAATATTTACATAATATTATGTATGCATTAATTATTATCGATAAACCTATAAAACGATATTATATGACTTTAAATAATTACATTTTTGACGATAGTTAATCTAATATTTGAATTTTCTTGAAGAATCCTGTGGTATTAATTTTGTTGTTGAGATTTAGATCGAAACTTTTTCCAGTATATAAAACTATAATTATAATACAAGATGATATATTTTTTAAATTACGACACTCAACATTTCTAAAATCAAATATATTTTCACTGGTATACTTATATATATATATATATATATATATATTTATTAATTTTTCGTTTTTTACTTTTTTGAATGACGTACATTTTTTTAATATCATAATATTCCAAAGAAGAATGTGTTTTTGAAGAATTCAATTCTATGTATAAATATTATATTACAAATGAACAATTAATTTATTAATACTATAATCAATAAACAGTTATAGTTTAAATAAGTAATGTAGACAATGTAGTGAACCAATATTTTACAGGATACTCCTTTATGCCACTCCGCCCGACTTTAAATACTTTTAACTCAAGATATGACTTATAAATAACAACGTATTAAAGTATTAACTTATTAATTACTTATTTAAAATTTTATTTTTAACAACAAATATATAAAATATTCCAGTAAGAATTCTTCTTTAGAATTTAGAATTAAAAATGAAAGCTGTGATTCAAAAAATAAAAAAAACTTTTAAAAATGTCATATTAAGTTGCAAATAATTTTCAAAAATATTAATTATTTTCAAAATAATATGTTTTATGTTTAAAAATTCCTCCTGATATATAGACTTAAAGTTAATATTTTATAAACACTCTTTATTAACTTATCAGATCTATTATTCTTATACTTACACCTATTTTAATTACTCTATTAATATAATACTTAATTATAAAATATTTGATTTAATAAATTAATAGATTATGCTATCACATTTATATATTTTTATTTATTATATTATTAGTATTAGTAAATTTAATCTTCGAGCATGATCATCTTTGTAGTGTCTATGCGGAATCTAGTGCATTAGGAAATTTAAATAATTAAATAAACAAAATGGAAATTAATTATGCCTATTACATTATATTTCTATTGTTAAGAATATTAAAATAAATAACAACATAAAAACATTTTATTACTAGATTTCAATACTAGATCAGGTTCACCGATTACACGTATGTGCATGCCTTATAGTGTTCAGACAATTAGAGACTATTAGACAAATAATATAATTAGATAACAAACTACAATATTCTGAGAAAGGTACTATACAAATAAAATCTCGAAAGTGGCTAATTTGCTTGTGGTTTTTCTATAATCACATTTATGTTCATAATATTGTACTATTGATTTACACAGTATTGATTCTTACATGAACCGTTAAGGCTGAAACTAACGTCAATATACATTAATTGAAATAAGTAATTCACTAAATATATGTACTACAACTTTGGTTAACCAAATCCCAAAAAATTAACCATTAACCTAATTAATAATTATACTTATACTTCCCAAATAACTTTTGTAAATATTTTTACCTATAAGCAACAATTTTGGTAAATTAACGATAAATGGCTGTATGATCTTTGTGCTAAGAAGTGTTTTTTTTTTTCGTGCAATTAGTTATATAGTAATAGCTAATAATAATTAAGACGTTAAGTTAAAAAATACAATTGCATTATAGATTTATGCATTAAAGATTTTCATTATTTTTTTCTAGTTATGTGTATATATCTATGATAAAACAATAAATTATAAGATTTAGTAGTATAATTAGTGTCTACTGTCCAATAGTCAATACAATATTTGAAAATAAAATAACAACGAAAAAATGTATTTTTTTTTTTTGAAATTTAAATTCATAAAAATCAAATTTCCAACTATCGTTATTTTTTTAACATTAATTAATTTACATGTATTTAAAATGTATATGAACGGAATACAATATCGAAATTTTGTGACGCACACTCAAGCCAATTCAACTATAATGTTTTGCTAAAACATAGTTTAATGCCTTATAATTCGTGACTTTATTATGAGGCATTTAAACATTATATTTTTTTGTATTAGTAATATACAAATATAATACAGTAGGAAATAACTTACTATATTTATAATTTTATGTATATACCTAACACAAAATCTATTTTTATCTTTTTTGAGTAGCAACCTAAATAACTTAATTTGGTGTTATGAGTGATCGGTGACTTGCTAATAAGACTTTAGTTACTTGGATAATGGGTATGCTAGACTATTATTGCTAATAGTTATTCTATTACTATTATAGTACTATTGTAGTGAATATATTAATTTTACATTATATATTGTGTTATTGTATAAATATTTAAAATATCCCAAGTTTATTTTCTAAGTATCAACGTTCGGCATTATCAATACAGGTAAACATTAATTATTATTATAGTTATTGACGTTACTCATCGTCAAAACTGTAAGTTTTCATAATTTCTACGCCGTGGTTTGTCTATGTATTAAAAATACCCATCTATAAACATATATTTCCTTAAGATACGAAATAGGGAGAAAGGTTATGGTAAAGGATCCATCCCGTATATATCCTACTCTGTAACCCCCTGTAAATACGTCATTGATAGAAACATAAATGATTATTATTATTTAGAAGAATATTTATAAAAGGGCCTATTCTAATGATAAAACTACTCAGAAGTTAAAAAAAAAGAGCTATGTTTATACGTATAATAGCAGTAATATATCTTTCGGTAATCTTGAGAGAAAGAAAATTTAATAAATTAAAAATAATAAAAATTATTCACGAAAAATCACTGGGAACGAAACACTAAACAACTTGTTAATATTATCAATTGAAAACCTACCAACTAAGCTTATACTTGAGACAGATTGCACAGGAGGTAAAATATAGTATGTATAATCAAAAATATTAAAAAAACAAAAACAAATTATTTAACCATTAATTAATTAATTGAAAAGTCTATACTAATTATTATTTGGTGTTTTGATGTTTAAACCTAACGCCACGCCCTGTAGGTTAATAGCTATACTAACATTTTAGTTTTTAAGTGGTTCATATGACATGAACTGTCTTCATAAAATATCACAAAAAGCGCGAGGGAAATTTATAGTGCTGTCAGCAAAGTAACTTTTAATTGCAAAAAAATTTACAACAAATATTCAGATTTCTAAAAATAAAGCACTTATTTTAAATTTGTTAACTGAACTTATTAACAACACGATTGAGTACTTGGATACACACTATAATTTTTATCGTGAAAATCCAATAAAAATTAATAAAACAATAATAAACAAACTAGAATTTTTTTAAACTTATTTTAACATTTAAAAGTTTATATGAATATTTTTAAGGATCACTTATCTCGAGTTACTACTTATAATTTATTAACTAATGATTCATAATTCGATTTTTATATTGGGTACCTAGGGGATTGGAAGCATTGATTTTCTGTCTTTGTCTTACACACATGGAATATAGGAAAAATAGCTATACGCGCCTGACAAAAATTAAGGTACTTCTAGTTGTTCGATTTAAAATATGTAAAGATGATTGAATTGGTATACAAGTTTACTTTGCATCGGTCGAAGCACTTTATCGATTGTTTTATTGTTTAAAATAAATATTTTGATGAGAATAAATATTTTAAATTTAATAAATTTGTCAATTTTTATTATTAAATATAAATTGAAAATATTAAAAATATACTTCAACGGATGCAAAGTAAACTTGTATGCCAATTCAATCATCTTTACATATTTTAAATCGAACAACTAGAAGTACCTTAATTTTTGTCAGGCACGTATAGCTATTTTTCCTATATTCCACGTGTGTAAGACAAAGACAGAAAATCAACGCTTCCAATCCCCTTAATTAAATTTACAGGAAAATATTTTACTTCGGAATATGAAATAAAAAATATATGTCATTATTGTCATTTTTCTTAAAAATTAAAAATTATATTAGTATAAAAGTAGTTTAAAAATGTTTAGTTACGATTTCAAATTAAGTAAACAAAATATTTGGAACATATTATTTAAAGAATTGACATACATATTTGTTAAATATAATACTGTTCAAGGAAATTAGGTCTGTAAAAAAAATAATTATAGGGAATGAAAATAGTGTTGACGAACATAATAAATTAACATAATACTTAATAACTGCTTGTTTAAAATCATTGGAACGAAATTAATTTTGCATAGAGATCTTGAGAATGCAATTAATTTGCAGCGGCTCGGCGGTTCTCTGTAATTGCACCTCTAATATTTGATTATGATAGGTTTTAACACAAATTGTTTGTAATAAGTTACAAGGAAATCGGAAATTGAAATCACAATATGTAGATATAAGATGATTAATTATTTTAAACATTATACTTTCGATTCATATAAATTTAAAAAGCAGTAATAAATAATTATATTTATCTTTTGGACGTCTAAAATAAAAATACTTCTATTTATTAGGTAACTATATAATATTTAAATAATATACTACCTAATAGATAAAGCTGAATTATTTTATTTAAATAATATAGAAGAATTAATGATGTGTATACATTTATTATACCAGATGGACTTTGTTAAGTTATTTGAATACAAAAACAAATTGATGAAAATAATGTATATTATTATTTACATTATGCTTTTTAGATGCAACAATAAATTTTTTATAATGTAATACCTATTTAACTTACACAGTGCCTATATTATGGTATTATAGTGTAAATACATAATTTAAATAAAATATTCTTATATTTATATTTATATGTTGATAAACTATGTAATTAAGTTTGGTTGGGAAAATAAATAGATTTACCAATAAAAATAATTAATAGAAAAGTCTCCTTTGAATACATATTTTTTTTTACCTTTGTTTGTATCACACATAACAAAATTATTATTAATCAAAAAACAAAAACAAAATAATTTAATTTCATCATTTTAATGTGAATTAAAAAAATTCAATTTTATTTAGTCGTGATATGAGTTTTATTTTTTATTTATTTTAGCTCAAGTCGATTTCACGCGGTTTTAAATTAAGATTCTTGTACATTGAAGTTTAAAATACGTTTAAACGAATATCTTTCAACGTTTTATAATTAACTTCGTTTAAATATTGATATTGTTAGTGAGTGAAAAAATTAATTGAAAAAAGTCTTAAAGCTTTTTTATTTACTTTTAATATTATATTTTAATTATTCTGGTAGCATTAAGCTGTAACTTACAGTTTTTCAATGCATTTACAACGAAGACTATTGATTTTTTTTTTTAATACATACAATGATATGAAAACATAGATAACATAAAACATATTATATGTACAATGTACTAATATTATACGTTTGTATTTATTTAAGATAACCTAGTATTACCTATTGATTTTAGTGAAGCGATAAGTCCAATACACGGAAAGCAAAAAACTAAAAACTTTGCCCTAATGATACTCATATAATTTATAATGCCTACCTACTCAAAATAAAGTATGCAGTTTATTTTTGTTATAAATAATTATCATAATTAGGAAAGATATTAAACGGTCTCGTATTTTTCTATTGTTTGGTCGAGACAATAGCTTGTTTATACTAAAACGTATTCATGACCTAATGGTTTTATACATAAAAATTTTATTTAACGTATTTATAAATAATATTATATAATATAATGCGATGTAATAATATTTTCAGATTATTTTTAAAGCCTATTTTAGTTTTTTAAATGTATTTATTTCGGATACCTTTTTCAAATATTTAAGAGGTCATCGTATCCACATGTATTGTCTTCGTCTTACTAACGCATACCATAATATTATCAAAATATAACTTAAACTCTTCCAATTTTGTGTGTTAGCTTAAATATTAGAGTTAAACGACAAATTGTCGTGGGAATGCTGCTTTTTCATAAATGTATTCATTTTAAAAAAAAATTTGGAACTTTTCGCAGTTATGTATTATATTTTTAATTGTACCTATTATTTTACAACAAATAACTAAATTTTATACATTTCAAAATACATTTTGAACATTCCAGACTATAAGCTTATACATTTGTATAACGACAATCACTTAAGAAAATAGCGATGATTCGAACTTCGAGATCGTTTATCTAATACTCTGATTTATTGTACGGCAATTATATCTTTGGCCATTGCAATCCAATTTGAAATGGTGTACAGCATTAGGTACTCTGCACCTTAGTAACGAGTAAATTAATCTTGTCCCACGTTTTATTAATATACGACTGCGAATTGTATCATTATCAATTTATATAAATGTACGTTATAATGCGTTTTACGTTGATACTTAACAATTGTTCGTATCATATGTTTGGCGTACAATATAAATTAGACGTTATTGTGAATTTATGTATAATTATCGTATAGTAACGCTGCATTATAAAGAAATAGTAAGTATTGAGAAAATTTAAAGCTATCAATATTTTGTAGCAAACTCATATACTCATAGATATCGCATACCGATCAAATATAAAGCAAAAATAAAACGATAACGTTTTTGAAAACGGTCCCGAATTTCTCATAATATGATATTGTTCACACTTTTTTGAACTTTTATTCTAAACTTCTAGTCGGTCGGGTTTTATTTTACAATCTTAATACTTCAGGAGTTTAAAACGTTCATTATAATACAAATATTAATTGACTTATGATGGATTAAAGTCTATTTTCCATACGTCTTATTATCCGATAAACAATCAATCAATCAGTACGATGGACATAAAAATTACACGATTTTGTTGAAAAAAAAAACAAACAAACAAAAAATAATGACACTATTGTGCACGCCTTATGTGCGGAAGCTTATTATAGTTATATGCACTCAACGGTACGGTTCGCATGTACACGTACTGTTCATAATGCGCTACATAAAAACTCCTTAAAAATCGGACCACAAGCTACCGCTTAATATACGATATTATACTCATAGAATCTACTACTATGATTGTAGGAAATAGTGCAACTCTAATAATAATAACTATAATAACTCTATAGGTATACGTATATTGATTTTTTGATTTTTTTGCCATAAAATAACAAATCTCGTACGATTGATACTTAACACGTATCTTACGCTCGCGACGTACAATAACACGACCGAACTCTATATTGAGTATTACACATATATTCTATATTCTATGTACGAAATGTACGTGTACATCACCAGAACAATTTTCAATCAAAATATATAGTACTAGTTTAACCAGTATTTTATTTTCACGAAGATGAATATTGTAGATGGAACAGAACTTTTTTATATACCGGCTGCGACACGTACAAAACGCAATGGCGGTATGTTATTAACTGCAAAATCTGGGACACTTGATGAAAAACGTTTCGTCAAAACACGGTTCGTCAACAACAATTCTGCGACGAATTTGTCGATAACATGTCTTGTCAAAGTAATAATATGTTGACATCAATAATAAAAACAATTTTACGCACCTACTTAATTTCGAACACGATTTTTTTATTTATTGTACTAAAATTAAAAATTATAAAATTAAGTCGTTGGAAAAACAATATTTTTATTAGTTAAAATTATTTTTAAATAATTATAGACTTAAATGTATTATATAGTATTAAAGAAATATAGTTGTATGTAATCATATAATCACATGTCAAACCATATATTAAAAAAAAAAAAAAAAATGTTGTTATAATATTTTTTCTAAATTTATATCATTATAACACTATACAAAACAGCAGTCAAGGCAAAATAATATATGTACCACAGCTGCGACTACGTACCACCTAATGTATGAATATTGTTAACTGTATTGGAAGACAGGAGAAGAACAGTTTTATATTATTATATTTTGTCTACTGAATGCTTTTACTTGGCATAGAATTTTAAAACAAACCTAAAATTAGTATTATCTGTTTAACTGTGTTTTTTTTTTCTGATGAATTATGAATTTGGTACAATAAAGCTTTTTACGGTACTCCTTTTTTTGACGAGTATATTCACTTTTAACGAACTTACTATTTCGTTATCCATAAATTATATTTATAGTATTATACTGTACAGTGCTTACTTGATCTGTAACCTGCTACGCCGCCCACGACGACTAAAGCACAGTCCACTTTTCCTCGTAAAATATATTAACAGTTTGCTCTTTAATAGTTTGAGCGTGTAAAACTGTAAACTGTATAGGTACATATATATTACATGGCTTTTACTTCACGACCGTTTAAGACTTCCACAGATCGGTGTACATATAGTAAACAACGTATAGAGGTTTGTAATAAAATTCGATAACTACACCAGACAATCGTGGTTTCGAGATTAAAAAAAAATACAATCGCTTATTGTTATTCGTTTATAATATCCCTGCAAGATGAAATGGCTGTTATAAAGATTTACAGCTTATTTATTGATTTGTACACGTATATTGCGACAAACCCATAGTCGTTACGACTTAAATTCACGATGATGGAATTTATAAAGTGTAATTATCGGTGGCCCGAGTCGGTCGAGACGCTTTTCGTCCGAACTTTATTGTTCTTCCGCAAATACTAGCTTTACCTACATCGTCGAAATCTCCAATAAAACTTTTAGAAATAATTCAAGATTACGTTTCATATACCTACTGCAGGAGTCAATTCAAATCCATTGCCAGTAAGGTTTGTATTATTGTTACCTATATCGGTTAATATCAAAAATATTCTAATCGTTTTCATACGCATTGTAATAGTTTAAAACAGAACCTACAATGGCTAATAAATATATTATAATATTATATTGTCCATTTTAAGATTAACGCTCTGTAGTCCGCAACAGTGAAATAATACGACTTATCATTTAAAATATTAAGATAATCATATGCTTAATATAATGCTTACTACTGTTTTATCGAATAAGAGGGATGTAAGGAGAATGCAAAAACAATACGTGTACAAATATTTAATAAACAAACGAGATAAATAAGTATTTTATTTCCTAAATAATATATAGAAACCCGAAGAAATATTCGTAAATATAAACATCTGCTAAAAGAAAGTCTACTCGAAATAAAAAAAAAAGTCACTCTGTGATCGCGTATGTCTGGTGAATGCGTGTGTATTTTGATCGGCTCTCCCTAAACATAATATATGTAACCTTTAAATTAGTTGTTCGACGGCGATTAAGCGTGAATTTCAGCGGAGACGCATACTGAGTAGCGTAGTCGTTAGAGTCGTTGACCATCGCGAGTCTACCGCACACGTGTGAACGGACGAGGTGTAAAGAGTCGTGAGTGTGGGGTAGGAGGAGGAAGGTGGTCGCCGACTGTGCATCGCGATGTTATGTATATAACGCATACAGGGTGATCCGTTCGACGTGAAGTACTCATTATTTCTGTAAACACAGACGTTTTTAAAAATATTTCAATTGAACAATCTAAAACGTCGTTGCTGGATATCGACAAAGTTTTTTTTTTTGGGAGGGGGGGAGGAATGTACTATTTTTATCGTAATAGTTTCGGAATTATTATTTTTACTCTTTTTAATATCGTTATTGCGGAGCGCGATATTATTCAGAGTGTTTTTAAGTATACACAAAAATCATATAAACCGATGAGTGTTTGGACGTTAGACGAGCGGCGGCGGAGTGGTGGACTTAAAAAGTAGAATTATAAAACTATATTATATTATTTATATATACTCGCGAATAACAAAACATAGTAAATAGTCGTTTCGAAAAACCGTTAACCCGCGCCGTTTTCGAAAATACAATATCAGGCGCGTCCTGCGAAACGGATCGCCCGGTATACACACCGTCCTGCACGCAAAGTGCGTGCGTATGAATCGGCCGTATACACACGCACACGTACACACGGCGGTTCGCGCGCCGCACACGTACACTGGGGCCAGCACTCCAACGGTGGGTGCGATTGTGCGCCGGCGCCCGCGTCCCCCGGTCCAAACGATTTACGTCGCCCGGCGCTACGGCGGCGACGACCCACATAACGGTCAGAGGGGGTAGGTGGCGCGGGCGGCGGCGTTTTCCCCCTATAAAAGCCACGCGAGTGCAGCACATACGGCGGCAAGCGCATAGCAGTCGCATTCGGTCGTCCTATCGACACGCACTGCCGCGGCGACATAGCGCTCGAACGCCGCCCGTGTCACGTAACGGTATATCGCGATACCGAAATAATATATTATCGTCGTTACTGACACTGCGACAAGGCGTAAAACGCATATATATAATATGGTGAGCATGGCCGAGACGGACGGCGGCGCAAACCGCACGGCCACGGCCGAGGCTTTCGGAGGAGGAGACGCCGACTGCAAAGGGTTACGACTTCTCCGCGAGACGGCGGCCACAGCGAACGACCACGACGTGGACGGCCGTCGCGGTCGTGGCCGCAGCGGGTCCTCCAGCAGCGGTGGCCGGCGCAAGGGATGCAGTCAACAGCGGCTGAGGAACGGATCTCCGGCCGCCGGCGACCGCCGTCGCAACAGCCGTCAGTCGGACGGAGCGGCCAGTTGAGGGTACGAGAGACCGCAGCCGCAGCGGCCACCGTCGTCTCCGTCGCCGCCGCAAAGGCATGATGACGACGACCGAGACGCCGATTGCAGCGGACGCAGCAGCAGCGGCAGCAGCATAGGCCTGGCCGGCTGCACGAGCACCGACAGCACCGGCCCCGACAGCAGCAGCGGCAGCACGTGCACCGCAGGACCCGCGTTCAAGTCGGTCTTGGCCAAGTATCCGCACATGTCGCTATCGCTGTCGCCGCCGTTCAACCGGCGCCGGAACTTGCCGTCGTACAGAGGACGTTGTAGCCTGTGAGTTGATGATTATTGTTTTTTTATAATCGGCGGCTTAGTCCGGAAACTTCCGTATAATAACAAAAAAAAAATAGGTATATAAACAATATTATTACGACACGTGTGCACGTCCGGTCGGCCGCCGCCGCCGGAAGATTATCGTGGAAACGGCGGACAACGACTTTAATATTATAATCGTTTGCCCACGAGATCATATTATTATGCATACGTCACGTGTCAGCGTGTCGTAATATCATGTACGATTTCAGTTTATTATATTATTTTTATGCTTCTTTGTCCTGCTGCACGGTGTATGGTAGTGTTGTCGAGTTCGTCATTTGCGTTTATGGTCTTCGTGCAATCTGTTGAACGACCACGGCAATTACGAGTACCCGCCTACCCATAACATAAATGACGTTATACGTTACTATTCAAAATTTAGGCCCGGGTGTGATTTTATATAGTGTGGTATAGGGAGAGGTGCATTCAGTGGCGCAACTTGATGATAAGGGCCCCATGTGAACATTTCCTGACCGGGGTAAGGACCTGCTAAAAAAAAATGAAAAACAGTCATACCTTATTATAATTAGAAAATACTGTTTTCTCACACGTCATAGTTAATAATTATAAGTTAAATCTATTTTTTTTTAGATAATCAAATTGTCAAACATAAAAATAACTCTTCTTGTTTTTACGGCAACAAAGTCACTAATACCGCTATTACTGTATACTATTATACTTTTACGGTAGGTACACTGGTTTCTCATACAGGTACTCGTAATTCGAATTATTCACTGAATTCAAAACAGTTAAGACATTATTATTTATTATATCGAAACAAATATAACATGAGTATAATACAGATTATAGTAGGAATATCGTATATGAGATTTAATCTAGGGGCCCCTAAAAACCGGGGGCCCCTGTGATTGCACACTCAACACTCCCGATAATCGCGCCACTGGGTGCATTACTAAAATTGTTTTATACGTTTTTTTAAAAATATTATAGCATATATTTTACTAGTTCAAAATCGTATAGTAATTTTGAGAGATCAAAAAAAAATATAATGGTTTATTATATAAATAATTATTTAAAGAAAAAACAATAATATGTATTACTTTGGGCCCACTAAGCAAAAACGGGTCTGGGTGCATCGGTACCCTATATTATTATTATGATGCCTCTAAGTTACGCCACTGCTGCAGTTCGCGCGGTCTGCGGCGTGCAAACGATTTTTTCCTCCCTCGGCGGCTCACTTTAATAATAAACCGTTCGTCTGACAATGACAATAATGTACCCGCGATATCGCGTTTATCGGACGTACTCGACAGCCCCGCGGCGTCACGGCTGGCAATATATTATATAGGTAATAATATCGCGTGTTATCGTTTACCGCGCGGTCGTCAGCCGCACGCGGTCCACGTCATTGCGAACGCCTCGGCGGTCCCCCCGATAACAGAAATCGATAAGTTTACATTATTATTATTATTATTCTCATGCACGCCGCATTGCACAAAGCGAATATTTAACTCGTAAGCAACGGACTTTGACGGATTTCCGTCCGTTTGTGCGCTTTTACTAAGTGCAGTCACTGCCGCAGCGGTATATTCGCGGGAGCGGCTTGTTATAAGAATACCTGGAGCGACAGCTCCTGCCCCAAAAATGGGGGGGGGATGTTTTCATAAGTAGAACGGGTTTAATCATAATTCATAACAGAAGATAGTGTTTATCTGTATCATTAATTATTGTATAGGAGTTAATGAAAAATTTAACTAAAAATAATACATTGATCCTAGTAAATTTAGTCGGTAGATGGGTCGTTTTGAAACTTGTTCTTTATATGAGTCTTGAAAACTCAAGCCGCCACTGAGTTATATATTATAATAATATTCGTTCGACGAATCGTTTTTCACTCGTCGCCGGCGTGTCTGGTGCACAGAGTAATGCATGATGACCCATACGCGTATGCCATGTGCCTACATTATAATATTATTATCTAGACCAAAGGTTTTCAACCTTTTAAGGTCCACGGATCCTTTTGATTTTGAAATAAAATATACAGTTCCCATACGATATTCTTACTATAGTATAATAATATATTCAATTACAATTTATTTTTGTTTCTACTGCGAACGCGGCTCCCTTGATAATCTAACCGACGACTCCCTTGGGAACCGAGACGCACAAGTTGAAACCAGGTGAAAACCACTGATCTAAAAGACTGCGTCTATAGCCAATGTTCCGTCTTATCAATAACCTTTTCTAACTTATTTAAACACGGATAGTCCGAGACGTTTTTTTTTTCATGTTAAGATTTTCAATTTAATTTTAATCTATATATACGATAGAGTACATTAGTTTTTCTCGTTACATTGCCGAGCTATTGCTATAATAACATAGACCATTCGTTTGGTTTTGTTTCAAAGTAATTTTATGTACTTACGTTTACGCAGTAGGTGGTCGTTTTCTATAGTATGTATATCGTATTCATCTATATTATTATCTAGATAGAATTTCAATGAATTGTCTATATTTTTTTAAATTTTTTAATTATCTTAGTAGGTACTTACTGCAGTGATGCACTCATGCACAGTGCCGTAATCTTCATATCTTTACGCAGGTTATGCAGACGTACAGCCTATATTTATATTATTTTCGGTGGCTGAAGACGGGTAAACGAGACGAGGCATAAGACTAGGTGCACAATATAATAATCAAACAGAAAATTTAAATCATCGGTATACGCCCATAAATAATATATGTCAACAGACAAAATTCACTTAAAATACAATTTTTTTTTTGTATGTCTATTTGTCTATTTTAGTGTCAAATCTGTGTTTATAATAATATAATATTATACCCGAATGATTTACAGTGTAGACCTTTGTGAGTGCAGCGATGATACTATGTCATACGCGAATGTCTTATCTAATTTATAACAGTACCAGACGTCACCAATAACAGATTATCATTATTATATTTGCATTTAGTCGCGTATACTCGTGTAATGGTGTAATATAAATTTAGTATCAAACAAAAATGTGTCAATAAGCTTCTAAAAAATTGCACCAAAACACTAAAAATATTTCTTCGAAAAACCCAATCTATTAAATTACTTCAAGATGGATATTTTTAATAATTTCAATCTTGAAACCTGCAATGCTCTTTTTTATATCATAATAATACATTTTGAATCGAATAAATCATAATTTTAAGAAACGAATTGATGCGCGTTATATCGTGTAGTCTTCGGACAAAAGCTTTTTTATATGAAAAAGGTATAAAAATAATAATAGCCTTTCAATAAGCTTTTAAAGTTAATTGAAAAATTCTAAGTTTATAAACAGTTCTTTTTGACCGCAATATTTTTTTTATATACAGTGTCAAGATGTGCTATGCCGTCTATCACTCACAATAATGAAATTTTTTGAATACTTATATTTGAACTCTTGTCTTTTATTTTTAATCAAATATATGAGCATAAAAGGAAAACATATTAATTGATCCATCAAAATTTATTTTGTATAGTTATTTTACAGTATAATATTCATTAAACATATTTTAATCAGTTATGCATTTTGATGATTACAATACAGTTTAATTATATTTATAATAATAATTTATTCATACAAATACAGTTGATACTTAAAATGTTCATTTATTCTATTTGATGATAATTATTTATGATGCACTTAAAACGGTAGACTATTTGATTATGAATTTTCCCTGGTTATAAATAACACGTGTTGTGCATATATAATATATGTATATATATATATATATATATAATCAATGTTTTCGATGTACAGTGAGTTCAACAATAATTAAAACTTATTTTTAGCTCTTGAATATATTAAGAACCCTCTCTATCTCTTGACAAGTATGGTTAAAAGGTTTTTTTCTTTAAGACATTTTAAATTTCGAAATCGTTAGGTGCCTCTTTAATATGTCATGGTATTCTTAACACAAATTAGTAATAAACTATAAGCCATTATTGTTTAAAACTATACATAAAACACTTATGTCTCTTTAAAAAATTGATATTGATTATATAACAGAATATTGCAATAAAGGTACTAACGTACCCATACAAGGCACGAAGAAAACTAAGATTCTTGATTATAATTTTATAAACTGTAAAACAAAATATAACAATACTAGTTCAGAATTTTAAAGTGTGATGTAGATATTTAATAATTGTACACAATTGTTAGTATAATATTTTGCGCAAAATGTAACTAATAGGTAGGTACTACCTATATACTTCTTCATAGTTAAAAAGTGTCAAAGATTTGCAAGCAAACACATTGACGGTGTTAATAGTGATTGTTTGTTAACAGTAACTGAAGATATTAAGTATATTTACTATACACTTAGTATATTTTATATTTTTATTTTAAGAATCTAACTATATTTTATATTATTATAGATACCTACCAAATTAGTCAATGGCCATTAATAAAGCTCAAAAACAAATTTTAAAACACAATATCTGTTAATTAGTATACATGTGTACATGATACAATGATTTACAATCTCAGAATAACAAATAATTGAATCGTCACATTTTTTTTCTTTTAGACATTTCTTATTGTCAAATGTAAAACTTAGTTTTCTCAAACAAATGACCATTAAACATTTAGTAGAATGTTTTCTCCCGCTATTTTTTACAAGTCGTATACTTAATATTCGTGATAGTTCAGTCTTACTGTCTATATACTAGTCTCAAAGCTGATTATTTGAGTTTGTTACTTATGCTACGTAAATTCGTAAGACACTAACACAGTTTCACATGATCAAGTACTAACTAACGAACAATAAACATTGCTATTTCAAATATTTTAATAAACTCATACATAAATCAAGAATGAGCATTAATAGTGACATAGTGGTTACTGATTATAGTGTTTAGTTTTATAGTTTTGTTGACTCAAAAGTAAAAACAAAAAAAAAACTGTATTAATAATACATTTTACAATTTAAAATCTACCAACTTATTTTTATGTTAACTAATCAATACTTGTCATCTTATTTTTATATTTATTTATATGTATTAAAATTATTAGACGGTTGGTTTTAATTTTTTATTTATACAATTATATGAATATAACTTGAAACATTCACACTTTAAAATTATGAGAAATAAAAATATTATGGTTTTCCCAAATACATATTATACACAATATTATTTATCATACAATATTATACGAATTTAAATAAACTTTGAATATACTTATAATTGTTGTATCGAAAACAATTAAAAAGGTCCTCAAAATTAAATCTAGTACACAGCCTCAATTTGTTTAGTTAAAATAGGTACTGCAGTTTTAATCGTATATAAATCGAACAAGTGAAATTCGGTAGGGACTTAGGAAATATCACGTTGATACAAAATTATCAGTTATATATTTTATTTTTTAGTTCAAATTATGCAACGATTCCTAGAACTTTACACGTGATTTTCCTTACTTATTTAAATCCAATTTTTAAAATTGTTCAAGAACTAATTAACACTGAAGTAAAGTGTATCTATACACAAAACATATATATATATATAGTTTAATCTAATCCTAAGAAGATAGATTTAAGTTTAATCTCATTAAGAATTTTATAATTAGATTTTACAATCTTAGTTTAAAATAATTTCATTCACTAATATAATTTAAAGTATTAACCATTTGAAAACTTTTCAAATATTCGTAAAAATAAGATATATGAGTAACATTTATCAACATACATCAATATACATCAACATTTCTAAAGTAAAAAAGAGCATATTAACTATATAATAATCAACAAAACTTTTAATTTAAAAAATATTTATTTGAATGATTTATTTTAATTAAATTTCATAAGATCAAACATTTATTTTTGTTTTATATCAGTAAAATTGTTCAATTAAAAAACATTTTTTATCAAATGTAAAATGATCTTAATATGATTAAAATTAATTACTTGGTAATTTGTAATTTTCCACGAGTAAATATAATAAATAAGTAAAACTTAATACATGCAGACATAATTATATTTAATTATATTAAATTAATATCATTATGTATATTAGATAGACTGAACCTGAAAATATACTTCAAGTTTTTAATGAATTTTTAAGTTAATTTATTACAATAACATAAGTACATTTATTCTTACTTTCGTAATTACTTTTTATCACAATAGTATCACACTATCACTTTTATAATAGAACGTATTAAAAAGTTACAGCGCTTAAGGGACGTTCTTTATTACGTGGTTTATTTTTATTTTTATTTTCCTATAAAACGCGCTATATTATAAATTGTGAGTTCATTTTTTTATTTTTTTTCTATAGGTACTTACTAAATAACTTCACTGCTGCGTATTCATTTAAATAATAATAATAATAATAATAATAATAGATAAAAAAAAACAATGAGTAGAAATCGTAACCTAACGTTTTATAAACCAGGGCAAAAAGGTCATAGTAACCAATGGTTATAAAAGCAAAATTTAAAAAAATGAATGAAATTAGTCTATACCTAATACTCGTACATACGTACCTACATAAATTAATAGATGAAAAAATCTCGTGTCATCTGTATTATAAATCTAAACAAATTTAATAAGATTTATCAAATGTAATATAATATAGTCAACAATCAATCATTTATTTTTGTTACTATAAAAATATAAAGTATAAATACCAAGTGAAATATTTCACTTAAATTACGATGTAAAAATAATCAATATATTTACACGGCCAATAATTACTCGTTTAGTTTCTAAGTGAATTATACAACACATACCTATAAATGAAAATTTTACATAGTACCTACCTATTACAAAATAATAGTATAGATGCATAATCATATTATGTGCAAGCACAACTTTGTTCCGGTTTTATCACGTAAAATAGGATCGGTGCACAACCGTGTTGTAATATTTTATAGTTAGGTAGAAAAAGGAAAACTGTGCTGTCGTGCTGCTATAGTTTTTTTTTCTTTCGTTATCTTTTTATTGAAATTTAAGAAATAGTTAATGGAATTTAAGTAGTAAATTTATATCATTGTAATAATAATAAAGAAACTCGATTAATGATAAAGTAAATTTCTTAACGAAAAAAAATAAACATTTATATTGCAATTCTGTGATAGAGTGCGCCTATATTATAACCTATGTATATTCGACAACATTAATATCATATAGCCTTTGTATTTTGACGGGTTATGTTATTATAATTTATATGTTAGAGCATGTAGTAAGGATTTCTGTATGCAAATGAAAACCTAAATACCGCAAAAATTATAAAAAGAAATTATTTAAATTCGTCTTATTTAAATATAGATTCAAATTAAAATGAATTATTATTGATGTCGCCATCGTCGGTCTTGAAGAGTACCACTAATAATGGTCTAAACTGTTTAACTGCCTATAGGATACATTAAACGTGAACATAAACTTCAAATGTCTATACATCGTACATTTTTCAATTTATTAAAATAAAATAAAACTACACAACAATTTAACTTTTTTCGGATTAAGGGCGTGCCAGACGCACTTAGAACACTTCGTGTCGTAGCTCCACCTATATGATGAGTGCAAACGCAGTATATATACAAAAACATACTACCAAACCCATTATCCGTCATTATATATTTACCTCTTGATCATTATTGATATTTTACCATGACGAACAGTATTTTTTTATTTTCACTTATCAGCAAAAGAAAATTGTAATGAGAAACAACAATGGATCGTCTCAATTGACACTTGACATAAATTTATCCGTTTTATGAAACAGTCCTCTCGTGTACTAAGTATTATTTGTGTAGGTAGTAGCTATATCGTTTATATAGCATAAATATTATAACATAGAATATTTATCATTGACATAAGGATTGCGATCCCTTTATTTTATAAAATATATACGTGTAGGTAGTATTGGATGCGTCATACCACGAGGTTCAGTATTTTATCAAACTGTCATTATCGTATTTGTATAATATTTATTATATTGTGTACATAAGTACATTTTACGCGGTTCGACATATTGCAATACATTAGTTTATTTATTACATTGTTTCATAATCTTTTCAATATGACAACTCACTATAAAACCTTCTTCTACGTGATGAGTGGTGGGTGACCCATAAAAAAATTCTAGCTGTACATTGTAATAGATAAGTACTACCTATTACATTATACAACTATATATACCTACTGTTTAATCTTTTAATCTTATAATATGCTTGTAAATTGTGACCCGTCAAAATAATTTCGTGACACATTACATATTATAGTATCGTATTGAGCGGAGAATTTTACAATAACACAACCGTATTATAATACAGACAGTACTTATCTTAGAGGTTAAGTATGAATGGCCGAAAGGATTTTATATTGAGATAGGTGCAATTTATAAAATATATTTTCATAAATTTAGAGAAATTAGTAAATCATATTTTAAATGGGTACCTACTTATTTATAAAATATAAATAACCAAAAATAGTTTACTAAGACAAAATCTAAATAATATATTTTTAAGTAACTCGTTAAAATAATATGACTTACAAATAACTGTTAAGCTACAACATTTCAGTGGTTCACGGTGAAACACGAATTCAAATAGCTGTAACTAACTCAAATTAAGCCACAACACTGACTCAAAAACGGTTTCAATTATCAAAGGTAAACCTCTCCTGAAATTATACATCATAGCAATATAGGTAAGATAATAGATTTCAGTTCGTTATTTGTAAATTTTCAAGCTTTTGATGTCATAGCCCCTAGGCACTTTTGTAAGATGTGCTTGTACACATCATCGACCGTAAAAGTACTTAACTTTTCAGTCGTTCATCTCAAAGTGTTCTCACATTGCAAGTGTTCCGGCATGTACAATGTACACAGCATAAAGTAAATTACACTTGCATTTACAGACTACAGCGAGTCATTGCAATATAACGGGAAACTTATGGTATCTCCACTCGTACAAAATAACACTAAAACAGCTCGGTTACAACTTCATTACGTTCAATAATTTCCTTTTAAAAATACTATCGAATTTATAATAATTTTTGTCTTAATTGTCAACTAAAATACTGTTGGTCGCTTGAAGCCAGTCAAATGCCCGTTAACTAAGATCTGTAACAAAAAATGCAGTATAATAAATAATGAATTAGATTAAAATTATTTGCCATAAAATCGTTTCAATAAAATATAAAAACCTTTTTTTAACGAACTATAGAAATATGTTAAACGTAATCATTTATGAATTTTTTCATTCGTAAAATTATTACCACACTGACCCATAGCTTAACAAATAAATGTACACCAGTATCACTGGTCCATTTTCCGTTGACTTAATAAAAACCTTAAATAAAAATAATATTATCTAAAAGATTTCAATGGTGATACAGTCGTACGGCGTCGTGGATAGTTGACTAAACATCATGGCTGTCGTCAATTTGCTTTAAAAATCGGTAACATAAAACTACGGCGAATATTAATGTTTTGTTTTTCTGTATATTATAATATTAAAGTGTAAAGTTTTAAAAAGACGATTTTGAGTATCTGATTACATACGATAAGAGTTGTACGTAATATAAACTATAATATGTGATAAATAACTTAAAAAAAGACATTCTATAACGTTAAGTGAATCGCTTAAAATGATTTTTCTCACTTTATTTGTTTATAAAAATACTGAAACAACGGTTTCTTTATATGATGTGTAAATTGTTAATGCGCCATTATTAAATTGTTAGTAATAAATATTAAATCCGAACAATTAAATATAAAGACGTTTGATTTAATAAAATAGAATTTTCTATACGGTCACTTCATGAGTTTATGGTGCAATCAAATTGTTTGGCAACTCTAACATGATATGATGTATTATATCGAATAGATTAAGTTTTGATGTTTATTACTAAAGATATAACGAAACAATATATGGATTATTTTATTTTCTATTATTGTTTGTTAGAGTGTTAAGCTTACGTATGAGTACGGTGTGACATAATTTAACGCTACACAAACAATTTTCTCATTATTATTTACTCGAAAAATTGAAGAGATGCAATATAGTCTATAAAGAGCTTAATGTATTATTTTTTCTATCAACACTAACGTTTCGGTCATTGGATGTTATTCGAGTGAAACATAATGCAGAATATTGGTAGTTTTTTGGATGAAAACTTGTAGAATAACACATCATAATAATATTATGGGTAATGAACCGTATTTTTTTCTTCGGATTTTATAACTATTAACATTCGTGAAATTTCCGTTGGTTGGTTTCAATAAAAAAAATAATAATAATATAAAACGTGTGTATAACATTGGGAACTTTAAATTCGTTTAAAAAACTACACGAGTCATGGCCAGATAACAACCTAAAACAGCTGACCAGTAACTGATATTATAAATGATTAATAATTATAAAACTTCCGAAAATTTTCCGTACAATGCTAAAACACGATCAATAAGTAACAATTGTAAAATAATCAGTCTCCCAATCTGATGAACGTAATTTCTTTGTTTAAAAATAATTGTTTTTTTTTTCATTAAAAAAGTTTTAATTCAACGATTTGTAAATTGATTATTAAGTAGGTACCAAATATCTATTTTATAATAAAAATTTTGTACAATGTTATTTAAATATAAAGTTAACTAAATAGCTATTATGTATACAAATTAAAAACATAGTGATATTATGATTCAATAAAAAAATTGAGATTCCTATAAACCAAAAATAATATATATTTGTAAACGATTAACGAATCATAAACACATAAACTATTATATTATATTTAATGACAATGTCTAATTGTAGTAATGTAGTACCTTTGTAATTTCTAACATATTAATTGCTACTAAAAATCACTGAAAATTTACATTTTTATTCTGTTAATGAAATATGTTTTTAGATTATATTCCAAAAATTAATTCACAAAACCGATTCGAAGAAAAAAGAAATGCTCTGATAAAGGCAACTAGTAAATTTAAAATTTAAACTCACAACATAACCATTGATACATTTTGTTCAAAACTAGAAAAACTAATTATACCATACGTAGCTATATGTATATGAGTCGTATATTATTTTCTAATTTTAACATTATTGTGCATTCCTATCAGCTACCATTGATAAAACTAAAACAGAAATTAAATGAGACATTAAACAAAGCATCCACAATTTAATTTCCAAGTATAATAAAAATGTAGATAGTTTTATTTATTATGATGAAATAGTATAAATTTAAGAGTACTCAACTATTCAAAACCCATCAATTGTTATAAAATGTTAGTATACTATAGATCTGTGGAAAATTTTTAATGATAATACTTTAAATTGAGGTGTTATAGAATTTGAACAATTTTTAATATTTTCTTATAATTCAAAAATAAAAAACTGTAGAAACATGAAATTTCTCACCAAATGTTTTAATTTAACTTTCTAAACATGATAAGATTTTCTTAATATTTTAACTCTTTTATAATTACAATAATATTATAATATGGACATTTTTAATTTTAAAAACAATAAAAATATAAGTTATTCTTGTAACTCTTTAAAAATATTAAAAATACATATAATCAGTAGTTTTTATATGTATTTAAAATTTTAATTTTGACAAAACTCGTCAAAATCACAAAAATTTGGAAATTATTTTAATGTTAAAAATTTATAAAATGTTGAATTATTATAGCTAAAAATTTTATACAAGGTTACTCGTAAATATTTCACACTGAAGCTAATCTAAGAATATATTATAAACACATTTTATTTTTTTTATCGATGTTTAAAATTTAATTTTTGACAAAATTGTATACTTGAATGAAGAATAATGATTTTTTTTTTTTGTTTTTTGTAGTGAAACAAAAACATTGTTCGTATACTTAAAACTCTTACGTATTTTATGAATTTCACTATACCCGCAATAAAATTTTCAAAACATTTAGGTTAATTTTCTATTTAGTATTTATATTTTATACCACAAACCTACTCAAAACTATTTTACAGAAATTTAAAATTGACTCAAAATGTAAAAAGCAATAAAAATAACATATTATGTTATTATTTTTTATTGTAATAAGTTAACAAATTACAATTAAATTAATTGTAATAAATTTAATTTTTTAAGTTTTTAGCAAAAATGTTAATCAGTCTATCGTCATTTTATTTTTTATTTATTGATATAAACGCCAATCGGCCTATAAAAACCTACTAATTGTAAAATAAACTACTTTATATCAATATTATAAAATATATTTTTTAATTTTTGAAGGTAGAACAAAATAAAAAATTGTTTTGTTTTAATTGGGATTACCGAATATATATTGGCTCCAGGGCAGCTCCGATCCTTAATCCGGCTTAATAGTAAGCTTATTGAGTTTTATACTTTTAGTTTAAAATGACTCATTTGTATAAAACCTAGTAAATTATTTTAGTACACTTTCATAGTTTCATTTCTCACTAAGACAATTTGAGAGTAGCCGAGCTCAATTGATTGAAAAACAAATTTCATTTAACATCGGAGCTTTCATTAAATATTTTATTTCTAGCCTTCTAGGTTTTTTTTTTTTAATGTGGATGTGAAGCTAATAAAATTAAGTGGTGCCTTTTCGGAAAATAACTGAGGAAATGCATTCATTTTTTTCTTTTGAGTAGCAAAAAGTGCCTTTTAAAATCTGCCCTCAGGAGTCAAATTCGTTTACACAGAACTGAGTTAGGTAACCACATAACTATAATAAGTAATATGAAACTATTCTGTTTTTTCGTTTGTATTTCAAATACATTATAATAAGTTATTCTTAAAACACTGCTGATATATATATATATATATTATATATGTATGTATTATATATTTATATACTAATATATGTAGGTACTTTATATTTACTTTTAATGATTAAAGTATTATGTAGTATATAATTTTCATACATATTGTACTTATAATATGTTATGTTAAGTACTCGCATTTCACTAAATTATTTTGATTAATTGATAATTAATATTCACAACACATCAAAAGCACAAATAAATGTATTTAAGTTTGTGACAAAATTAACATTTTAAAACTTCCCAAATAACAATCGTCGTATTTGTGTAATAATAATGTAAAATAAATATTATGGATTTTTTTCAAAAAATACAAAACGATACCCTCTAAAAATTGTTTACATTAGTTACAATAATTCTTCAATAAGTATCACATATATATAGTGCAAGCAAAATAATATAGTTAATATATACAATATTCTACAAAAACATTAAACATGGTAGTAATAATTTTAATATTTATTTAGTTAAAATTCAGTTGTTGAGCACTAGAACATAAAATATTCAAGTAAAAAAAAATATATATATCACACAATCACGGTTTAATATTTTCTTCGTTATAAGTATAATAACATTTCAAAGTTGTTATTGAAAAGATGATTTTTATTACAATACATATATATGTATACTTTAAATTAAAATATAATATAAATGTATTGACTATGGTAATGTAGTACAATATAGACTTATGCTTGTTCACGTTTCATCATTTTCAATCTCTATAACAAAATTATTATAAATAAATTAAATTAAAAATTGAACAACTCTAAATTAAATTTTACGTTTTGAAATTAGTTTATTGAAAAATGGAACAAAAACAAATCTCGGATGCTTGGAAATACGTGAAATAAATAAATTATGAAATTTAATATTGCTTTAATTTATATCCATCAAAAACTTTTGTTAAAATCAATTTATGGAGTTCGAATAACATAATTTGTATAATATATATTATATATTAATATTAATCATTTTTGTGTTAACAATTAGATAGTATAACTAGTATAATAGTTATTACCAACAGTTATAATATTCACATTTCACAGATACAGGAAACCTTGTGTATTTTGATACATAGTCTATATTAAAATTTGTATTTTGTTTTATTCAAAATTTGAATCCATGTTAAAATAATACGAGCGTAATTATTATCAACTAGTATTAAGAACCAAATTATTTTCTGAATTTTAAATATACATAAAAGTAAAAAAATTTTAATTCCATTCATTGACATGTTCGTAGGATGTAGCTAGGTAAACCAGCCTATGGTGAGCATAAGACAGTACCTGCCTTAACTCATTTAAAACTTGTATAAGATTTTGGTCTAGCTAATATCATCTGTCTAAACCAAAACGTAAAACAACAATACCATCCATTATAATACTGTCAATATATATTTACATTAAAATGTGTAATACTTGGAAAATTGAAACACCGTATAACTACACCGTACCTAAGTAATAGCTGACCCAAATTTAGAATAATACAATTTAAGTTTTTCTTTGATTATATTTTTGTAATTATCTATATATACGTATAAATTAAGGGATGACCTAGTTTTTGGAGATTATACAGTAAGTGGATGATTATTTAATTCGTTTATTGAGAAGGAAATTAATAAACTTCACTAATTAAATTTAATTATAAACCGTTGTTTAATTAGTTTATTAGTTCCTTAATTTTGAAACACAAATTTCAAATCATAAATTTATTATAGTTTTTGTTTATTAGTTATTAATACTTAAATTTATTTCAACATTCAACGGTCGATTATTTTCAGTATGCTAATGATCGAGAAACAATGATTTGATTTTATGAAACATATAATATTTATAAGAATTTAGATATATATTATTAGAAGTATAATATTTACCCATGATAGTTTACTAATTTAAAGAATAAGATACTTTAGCCTTATAACGTTATTTATCTTGAACCTATTGATTCTACCATTATTTCGAAATACTACACGTTCAAAAAACCTAGAAAAAAATTAAGTTAGAATTTTTTATCAATATAACGTAACTGTGTGTTTATATGTATTTATTGTTTTACTCCGTAGTTTAGGTATTCAATGTATAATGAAAGAGATACTTAAAATTTTAGTGTTTTTTTTGTCATAATTTGATATTAAAGTTATTAAATCAAACAGTTAAATTATGATATTTATAGCTAATTAACAAATACGTAATATTGATAATTTTTTAGTTTGAAATCCATCGTTTATGAAGAGTGCTCTAACATTATATCCATATGTTATATAGTTTAATTAATGAATTAATTTTTATATATAAATAATATTAGGCTTAAGATATAAATTCAAGCAATATATTATGTAAAATATTTATTATTAATCAATGTAATTTATAAATTTCATGATTACATTTTTTTAATGCAATTCTTAAATAGTTATAAGCTTATAAATATAACAATCTAAATTTCAATTTAAACCTAATCCAGTATTCTAAATATCTGAAAAATAACTTTTACTCAATAAACAACATATTTTAACCTAAATTTTATTTTATTTTTTTGAACTCGACAAATTAACCACTTTTTTCTAATCTTCCTTTTCGCATTGAAAAATGTTGTGTATTGGCTCCTAAAGATCTAAAAATTAGACTTTTTTCTCAGTTGTTAAGACAAATTTTGTGATCAAATTCAATTACCTATATTTTCAGCATGAGAATAACTTGAAAAAGTGTATTTTTTATAGCAGTTTTATTCTTTGATTAAATTAAATACTAGTTATTTCAACTTATGTTGTACTTAAAATTATAAAGTATTTTTTTAATTATTGTTAGTCTGCAATGTATACCTATGTTATATGTTTGTACATTTTTTAATTAAATATGTATACAAATTATTCCTCTAAATAATATTTATTTTACTTCATAGTCATGAAGTATATGTACATGAATATGTAATCAAAACATCACATTTACATTTAATGCAAGGATTCATCTCCTGAAGTAGCCACTGATTTTATTTTTCAACTTGTAATAATTCAGTAATAAATAAACTAGGTTAGATTTTTAACAAGTTTTTATTTTAAATTTTATAAATTCAATATAATAATATAACTAATGTTTACAGAAAAGCATTTGCAAAAACTTAAATTACAACGTATCATAACATGATTCATCATCTGCAAACATTTTACTCTAACCTATTTTTCTAAATTTTAATTTCTGTTGATTTTACTGTATTCTATAGACATATTTTTTAATATTACTTATTTTAGCATAGGTAGTATATTTAAGACAAAACCGAACAGTTTTTTGAAATCGCCAAAAAAAAACCAATTTATAGAACTTATTTTTATTAGATCAATGAATATCTATCGTTTAACTTCTTTAATAGTTGAAACTCTGTCAAATAAAATGTTTAATACGAACTAGTTTTAATGTGTTAGTACAGCAAACAGACTGTTTAGAAAAATTAAACCCGTTATCTTTAAAAAAAGTATTGACTGCTTCAAGAAATAATTGTATGCCCCCTTTAAACATTTACCTTCGTGGAATCGGACTTTTGCCATAGCCATTTCGACATATAATCGTTTGACTGTTTAAGTATAATGTAACGTCGGTTTTTATAAATTAATTACATAAGACGCGGTACGCATATGTAATATGTGCTATTATAATTTTGATTGTCAACTACATACGTTCATTTTGTAAGGTTGTGTTTGCATAATTTATTGAATAATATATAAGCTCATACTGAATAATACTATGGTGGCGTATTTACGCATGGTATGTGGTAATATAGGGTAAATACTACCGTCGTGACTTCCTTTTTAACATTTTTTAAGAAAATGTATTTAGTATAGACGTATTATTCCGCACCAACGGGCGTCTTCCTCTCTCCTGTCCTGCTGTTTTTTTGTATATAACTTTTATATCGTTTGCTCATTGTAGTAATTTACATGTATAGACTGTAAATAAACCTTCTTTTTATAAAAAAAAAAAAAAAATGAAGTATATTCATAGATGAGTCATGAATTATTCTATAAAACAGAAAAACAGGTTGTATATAGTACGTCTTGAGAACAACTGTTTTGAGTTATGGCGACGAATGACATCATTAACTATAACGTTCATATCAATAACACCCAATGTTAATTCCAAGAAAAGAAACATGAAATATTCTAAATATTCATATTATATAAAATTAATAAAACCATGTAGCCATATAGGTTAGGTGCTATAGATTCAACAATAATTATAGTAGCTAAGAATAGTTCACGCAGTCTAGCTAACGGCGCTAGCCTAACTAACCAATCAATCACACACGAGTGGAATAACCAATAATTCACAAAATACGTAATATAATAAAACTGATAGTAGCCAGTATGAAAAATTGGCATTATGTCGATCATTCACAATAACAACAGATAAACAGATAGTCATTGAAGATGATGAGCTAAGCGCCTGTCACAAAAAAAAAGAAAATTAGATTTTACGTTATAAATGTAAAGTTGGATGTATTAATTAGGTATTTATTGTATACCTACTTATTAATAATATAATAAAAAAAATAATATTAAATGTTATATAAATTTATAATATAGGTATTAGATATTTAATTTTATTTTAGCAATACATTTAATCTATAAAGTAACAATGATATACATTATAATTTTATAAAGTATTTTGTATTTACGATGTTAATAAATTATAATTTAAGGTAACTAAAAGTCAAGGGTTGACGGTCGACGGCCACCATTGAAGAAATTCATATCCAAACAATTTTAACGCACAATAGTCAGAACTTGAATTTTAACCTGAATTTGTAAAGAAATATAAAATAAAAATGACTCCACGGCGATTCTAAATTATAATTATTTATTACTCAAGAGCCTGCACAGCAACCAAAATATTAAGTATGTAGGTAGTAGGTACTTTTTAGGTATACATGGAGTTAACTTAAAAATACTAGTTAATGTATAAGTCCATCCTTTAAGAAAGGACCTGATTTTACAAATAAATACAAGAGCTATAAGTATTCAGTGTATACATTAGTCATGAATAGAACTAAAAGGAAAGTTGAGAGTAACTCGTCCGCTGTATGTCAAGAGTATATTGTTATTGAGTAGTTCACTGTTATTGGATGTGATAAATTAGAGTTCAATGATAAATCATTGCAACGAAAAACGATTCTTAGCGGAGGACTGTCTGAGTGTCTGACAGCTTATATTACTAAGGATATTTAATTACACATTGATATTGCTTTGTATGCGATATATTTTACTGTTATAGTGATACGGTATAAATTAAATTAATTTTTGCTAAAATATATAATTTATTATACGATTATACGTTGTACCGCAGAAAAACGTCGTGTAAATAGGATCATGGTATAAATAGCTTAAAATTAATTAAAAAATTTTAATATACGATTTCATTGTGTGTATAAAATATAAAAAATAAGAACGTATTAGTTTTAAGTCACAGTCATTACGAATAACATTTTTAAATTACAAAAAAAAAATTACTGAAATCGCTATTTTCATTCAAATATCTAATTTCATTCCAATTCCTACATCAAATCTCTAAAAAAAAAAATACGAACAAGTATTTGTGAGATGTTTAGGTGAATTTATGAACAATTTAAGAAGTATGTATTAAATTTACAAATATAAGATATTAAAATTCAAAATGTATATACCTAACACATTGTCAGCTATAAAATAATTTACTTATTTTCTATATTTTTAAATTACTTTAAGTACATCATCTGAGGAAGGGACCATGCAGAATATTTTTCAAAGTTTTTGAGTATCATTGTACCTATCGGTATAAAAATAATAATTTTAAATAAAAGTAAAATTTTTCAAGTTTCAACGATTAGTATTTTTTGAATTGCTACAAAATAACAAAAAAAAAATTTAATGAATAAAATTGTAACATTGATTTTATATTATAAACAATTTATTATTGTCACTTTACGCAATTTACCTTACTTTTTAAAAAATCCAGATAAAACTTATGAAAAATCGATTGGTATATTCAAATTTTAAGCTTTTAATAATAAGCATTTTAACCAAAATTTACAAAGTTATAAAAAAAAAATTAAATAAATCTAAACTTTTACACATTAACCAGTACATCAGGCTCATCGCTTCGCTCAAAATCTTAAATATATAGTAAAATGTTTTTAACGAAAATTGATACTTAGTTAAAAGAGCTAAAAATAAACCAACGTGAAAGTAGAAATTTAAAATTAATTATTCAAATAAATAATGAACATTAAATTAGTTGGACCTAATTTGATCCTGAAATAGTAATTTTTGGTAAACTAAACATTATAGTATTTTGAACTATGAAATATACTTCGGTTTGAAAGAAAATAAATAAATTTTGAATGTTAAGCTAGAAATGATTATTTGATGCAATAATGTTTGAAATTGTATAATTTTAATTAATTTTATTTAAACACGTATGACTATAGATATCGACTATAGATTGAATATTGCCAACTGACCAATATTATGATATATTTTATGAATATATAACTATTTTACACGTATTTATACAGTAGATATACACAACTATTTATTCATTACAACTAATAATATCAAGATTCGAGAGAAAATAATATTCTATTAATCACTTGCAGTTTTGTCTGTTTTTCAAAATTTTCTCGTTAAAATATAACCTTTATCTTGAATTTGCCACACTGCCATACCAAATTCTAAACATTTAACAAGTCTGAAGAGAAAATACTTCTATTCGATGATGCACATGATTGCCCAAAGAATATAATTTACAAGAATACACCATTAAAACTTTATATTTATAATTAAAAAGTATTTTCTTTGAATTAAGTTCTATAATAGAGCCATACTGGAATTAGTCATTTTACTTTTAGCTTGTGTAAAAAAGTTTTTACTCGAGTCATTTTGATTCACACAATGCATAAATTGTAATAAAATAAATATAAAATTATTGCAAAGTTGCTAATTATTGTTTAATCCATATAAACATAAGACTAACTGAAAAAATAAAAAGCTTCATTGCTTCAAGATTTTTTTCATAAAAGTTATATATACTCCTAATAACTCATATTACAAAGTATCACGATTTAACCACGCACAGTATGATTTTTTTTAGAGTTTTTATAGAGAAAACTAGAAAACCCCAAAGCCACTATGTAATACAGACACGCAATGTTATCGTTTCTTTTGATTTTGTTAACATCGTTCTGGTTTTCAAGTTTAAACTTTCAGTAATAATTTATTAATACTTGCCACAGATAAAAGCTGTACCCGTCTTTTTTGTATTTGTATAAAGCTGCTTCATCATTATTTTATATCAATTGAGTGCACCTCAACCAAATCAATATCGATTCAATTCAGAGTTTCATATAGCCTCTGTTGTATTTCACGGATAAGTTCATTTTCTTTCAAACCAGATAAAAACTATTTTTGTTTCCACAGATATCTTACAAACAATACGTTGATGAACCCATTTTTAATTACTAAAATCTTTCTAAACCTTACCAATCCATACTATTTTTGTTTCTTGGCTTAAAATATTATATGATATAATAGAAAAATAAATATGGAACATAAATTATTTAACTGATGTATTTAAATTATCCCTAAATCAGGTTATTAATAAAACTTTTATAATATTTAAATATATTATTAAAATCAAAATATAAATATAAACAAGTGTTAAACAGTAAATATATAGATGAGTAGCTAGGTATATGTAAAAAATGGCTGTGTATGTGTGCTTTATTTAAAATCGCCATTAGTCATTACAGTAAGTTTTGAAACCACTATTTTTTTTAATTTATCTACTTTAATGTCATATAATATATACAACATTGACTTCGATATATTTAACTGTAAAAACAGCAAGCACAACAAGTAAACTAATTAAAACTATATCACATATAAAGTGACTATTATATTAGTTTTTTCAATTACTGACTGAAGTATGGGTACTAGAAAAAGTGATTTCAAAAGAAAATAGGTCCCTTTTAAAGCTATATCCTATTAAGAACACATCCTTTTGACCTTTTCATCTCTTTAATCGAGTATTATTTTTAACTATGCATTCACAGCCACGTCTTAACAATGCTTAGTTTCTTCACGTAAAAGATTTTACAATCGTCCGATTGATCATTATTTGTTTGTTAACGCTCAAACAGCCAATTCGACAACTTCCATATACGTATTAGTATAAATAATGTAGTGAATAATAGGATACCATTTATAATAAAACATAAATTGCAACGACTATATCGCATAGTTTCAAACAATCCTTTGATGCAGTATTTAAGTGTTTTCTATACATAATTGCATACATATATAATATTATATGTTCTAAATTTCATATTACTCATCGTCTAGTACGTTTTTCGAAAATATTTACGGCAAGCTTTATACATTATTGTCAGTTGGAAAATCGGAGTAAATGTAGGTAATAATATTCGTATAAATTTTGAATAGGTACTACCCCTATAAATCTTGATTCCTGTTTCGGGTTATCCATTAACCGGATATTATACAAAACCGTGTTTGTATTATAGGTATATTATATTAAATCGTTGTGTGTGAGTGCAGTTAAATTATTCATGCGGATCGTTTCGTTTTTTAAAATTTTACATAAGGTAAATGCAATGCCAAACGATAAAGAGATAAACAATAATTGTATACTGTAATTCGCCAGTAAACTGCGAATAAAACCACTTACCCGTTAGGCATCAGCTGGCCATACGCGCGCGCCTACCTATATAGTCCTATATACGGTATTATATATACAGATTACAAATACGGTGTTTGAATATATTATAGCGCCGAATAGACTGACATTAGAGTAATACTTACTATTTATTATATTATACGTATACATCCGTGTTTAGTACCCGTTTTTCGAAGTCCAAACTCGGGTTCTAGAACTCGCGGGTTTCGGTTAAAACGCGAGTAGTCGTAGGTATCCGTTCAAATGCGCAATCAACGTACAATTTATTATTCTTATATACGGTTTGAAATGCGATTTTCCCAATAAACACGTCGTTTATTCTTGTCGCATACCATCAATAATCGTCAACCTGCAGAATTTCACCCGGAAGCGGAAATGTTTTACGTCGTATGTACCTGCGTGGTACCTATACATATTTATCACGTTACACACAGAGTATAACATGATGAGACGCTGCAGTAGCATTATATTATTGTAATTAAATCGAATAATAAACACTGCACAGTGCAGCAGCAGAGATTCAATCGAAAACCGATGGTCAATTAATTTAATCAAAAACCGTCGGACAATTAATTTAAAGAGAGTACACACATACAATATAATATACCTCGCGTAAAATCCATTGTCTACACGCCAAAAGTCATGTCATCGCCGCCGCCGCCGCCGCCGCTGTCGGTTCACGTGTTCAAACGGCGCGGTGGCTTTTGTTCGGGCGGCGCGGTGGCGTCTCGTTCTGTTTACTCGACCGGGCGGCAGCCTTTTTCCGTAATGAAATCGACTGCAATAAAATTAATAACCAAAAACGAGGGGAGGGGGGAATGTCATTCGACTCGACCTCCCCCCCTAGTGACACACGCCAAACACTATAATGTCGTACTATAATGTCTCATTTCGGACGTAAAATAATATTTACCGTCGCGCACGGGCCACTGCAGGCTATATTATGACCTGTGCTCCTCCTCCTCCTCCCGCCGAGGTCGGGACGGTAATGTGTGCTTTGGCTCTGCGGGAAACCCGATGCAATGCACACACACCGCGACACGCGCTCCGCGTCGGGGGCAGGGTCCGTCTTAAATAGATAATAAATAACGGTCGTGGGACGCAGGGCCGGGCGGCGGCGGCGGCGACATTGACGGCGAGCGACGTTTGCGTCACATAATAATAATAATAATATTATATTATTACACACACACAAACATATATATATATTGTATATTGGCATAGTCGCCGCCGCCGCCGCCGCCGTTGCCGGGCAAAACACGCGAGTGCCAACACACACACGCGCGAGCGACACGTACGGCGGCGGCGGTCGTTTTATATGCGTTCAGTCCGCGAAAAAGCGCCGTCCACGTCGTACGCGTATAGGTGAACGCGTAGTGACTTATCGTTCCGTCGTTTAACGGTATAAATTATATTGTCGTGATCTTCTCAAAGTCTACGGACCTCTATAACCGCGGAAAGCTGCAGGTTCGGTTTTTATTCCGTCGAAAAAAAAAAATGTCCGTTATTCGGAGGTCAGACGACCTTTCGCCGCAGCCGCGTACCTCGTAACACCGCGGCAGACACCGACTCGACGCCGGCGGACCGCCAACGACGGCGGCCGCGACGTTTGCCGCGGCCATTACGGCGGCCGCCGCCGTGGCGTGGTACGCGTCTGCAGACGGAGGCCCGCCGCCGCCGCCGGTGGCCGACACGGTGCTGGTCCACGTCACCCTGTGCGCGTGCCAGCTGCTCGCGTTCACGGCCGTCGTGTACGCGCTGTCCGCGTGCTGCGGCGTGCACGTCGTGCGAGCGTGCCGGTCGGGAAGGCGCAAGGCCGTCCACCGGTATCCCGGCGGGCCGCTGTCCGAACCGGTGACCGCCCGCGACTCCACCGAGTCCGCTGACCGCCTGCTCCGGGACGTCGACCGACCGTCGCAGACGTGCGCCGACAACCATCACGCGCATCACCACCGGCGCAGGAAGATCAGATCGGCCGCGCCACTGTTACAGCGGTAATGATGCGACGAACTCGATGCCCCCCCCCCCAGTTTTCCGAGAGCCGCGAGATTCGGCCGTCTCGCGGGACTGTTTTCCGGACGGTTTCTGACGGAAGCGCCATAATATAACGATCGTCGTTAAATGTTTTAATAATATTATGGAAACTCTCGCGGTATACCTACACCTGCAGACGCGGAGATTCGCGGTTCCGGCGGGTGGCTATATTTATTTTGCACTGTTTCCCGCGGCCAATTCGAGCTTAACCGACGTATTAAGTAGGTAACCGCCGACGTAGGCGTGTTGTAGGTAACTGCAATAACGGAAGTGATAAATAGGTGTGCCTCACAAAAGTATATATATTTAATTATAATAAGTGTTTTGACAACCGGTAGGTATATATATGTGTATTATATTATTATGATTACACGCTTAAAGTGATGCGGGGTCCGGGACTTTGGGAGATTTAAACGTGTTAATAATTTATACAATGTATAATATTCCATGTATACGCATCTAATATGCATTGTACCCAGTGGTCTCTTAGACGGTTACCTAACGCTAAAATAATACGCATCTCATATTCTCATGGTTTTCTTTTAAAGTCAACCGATTATTGCTTTTTCAATATTATAATACATGTAGGTACCTACCTTATACTTTTAAAAGGGATATAAAAGTACATAATATATTGTATCTACATGATACATTTATGTGACATAACATATTAGTATTATATAAGAACCATTTAATTCATAGTTACATAACTTATAATACATGTTGTACTTATATATTTCATAAAACTCTTAAAAACTACTCTTAACTACTAACCTAACTTAACCTAATCCGTGTAAAAGTATAAGACTAAACAGGCTGTTTAGAGCGATTAGAAATAAAAATAATAAAAATTTTAATTTTACCTTTATTTTATCATTTTTCATAAGTCATTACATTTTACAATGATTTAAATTTTAAAGCCATAATATGTCAAAATAAAAATTGTAAAGCGTATTTGAAAAAAAATTAAGCAACAATGATGTAAAAATATTTTACGACGTGAAACGAGTGTGCCCCTCTCAAAGATCCCTGTGTATGGCACTAATATACAGCATGATATAATATGATATGATATTATTCTATTCTGTGATATTATAATGCTTCAGCATTCAGCCAGATCATTTTTGTTAAAATAAACTTGTTGCTAGTCCAGAAAATTTCCTGGACCATTTCCATCATTAAGATTTAAACGAAAAAATACGCATTCAACTAATTAACGAGTGTTGTACGATTGAAGAGAAAAATGACCGTGTCAAAATACCTATGGGCTCTATTCATATTCTATCGATGGTTGTTAAGTCTAAACAATTTTACTTGATTTAAATTTCTACACGGTCGAACAGTTCTTAAAAATAACTATTTTTAGGTATACAATTTTGCTAAAATTGTATCGTAATAATACAACTGTTTGTATAATATAAAATCTAGTTTACCTACCTATATAATATAGTTCACGATACGATTTAATTAATAAAAAGGTTTTACAATATCCGACTCCGTGAAAAATGTCATAGACACCAATCATCTAGTAATATATGTTGATGGTATTTGTAATTTTTAATATATTTATACATAATATACATTACACATTTACACATATATATTATGTGCATTGTACATTACACCTATATATTATATAATAATTTATGTGATCCTATATAAAAAAAAAATTTCAATGCAGTTGTCACCTAATATGATACAAAAATTTCAAGCACTACAAATATTCTATAGTGCATTTTTCTAATTATCTAAAAAAAAAAACCATTGTAATAATTCGATAGGGTGGTACAATGAAATTGATATACTTAAACCATATTAAAACGTATATTATTACATGTTGGTGTTTGAATTGTATTATATTAACTATACTATATTTCGATACAATTTTAATAGTTCAAATGCCTTTTATAAATAGATAATACATTAAGAATCAAAATGTACATAAAAATGGCGCAGAATAAATCCAGACATTAAATATTGGGTCACAAGTCACGACATAGATATCATTTACAATTTTTTATCATATCGTTCTACTTACTTTGGCTTATACCATATACAAATAAAAAATAGGAATAGTTTTACTAAAATTATTATTGCACGATTTCATAAATACCGAAGGACACCCATCGTTGGTTTTATATGAAATAATTATATTATAATTTGCGGAAAAATATGTGCATATACAAATTATCATACCTAATCACATTTTTCATCACCACAAAAATATATTTTTTAGCTATATTTACAAACGTGCATTATTCAGTTACTTATTCTACTGTAAATTTAGTATTCATTTGAAAACGAAAAAATTATAGTATATTATCGTGAGGCTTTTACTATTGAGCATAGTATTGAAACAGTATAACAAAAGTCCTTGAGAATAATTGATCAAATGCTTTTAGAACGCAGCCAATACAATATATTATTACCTATCAAATAGTATGTGTGCGTATAGTGGTAAATTATAATAAAACTGGCTATTTTATTATGTTAATAAGTTATTTGAGTCATAGTCCGTATAGTCATACTATTTTAGTAGTAAAAATTACTTAACCTAACGTCGAGTTATTGTTGTTCCAAATAATACATTAATGTAGTATTTTAAACACAGTTATTGGCAACAACTAGCCATGAATACTTAGCCCGAAACTCGCATTTTATAATAGCTTAGGTCAGTCCTCGAGCGTGTTTGTCAAAATAATAAATATTATTTAGTAGGTACCTATTTAATTTATATTGTGTTTATTACTTTATTATGATGAAAACTTTGAAATTCTTCAGTACCTATTAATTATTGTTTAACCATAAATATAATGAAGAGATAATAACTTCCAGATCCTTAACTAATATTTACCATTGTTTATTATTGAACCTAAACAAAAATTGAGCGTTATGTAACCGACAAGAGTTGAGCCATTTTCTTAATTTATTCATTTTAAATTTCTAAATAAGTCTATTTGTTTAATATACAGCTATGCGTCTATACCAATAAAATTGGCTACAGTATAAACACCTTAGAAACGAGAATCACAAAAGTGCAATCTTAGGCTTTAAAAGTTTGAAATTGACTTGGTGATCACGTTTAGAGTAAATAAACAATTTTACTAAAATTTTATGAAATGTATTGTACTTCGGAAATTATCATTTGTATACATTAGTTTAAAATCAAATTTGTAAAATTATTACTATTTTACACATTCAAAATTAATAAAAATATTACGCATTGTTGTATCAAACTAATTAATGACGATTTTTAAAAGTTGAATTATTAATTTCCATCATGGTCTCAATTAGTATAGAACTTTCTAAACTTTGACAAGAGGTGTGTATAATATATGTAATATGACTAATACGTATATAGAGTTTAGCCACCATTTAGTGATCAAATTTTATGCTGGTGGCGTGGCTATTCGACAAACAAACAATTTTTGGATATTCTGTCGCCATTACTCCTCCTATACCTACAAATTAAAACTATTGATAATTAATATTTCTGTTTCCCTTATATTATACGAATAAATTATAAACTAATGTTATATGATAGTTTGCTTGTAGTGGTTTTCCATTTATTGAACTGTTTAAAAAAATTAAATATACAGTAGACATGACATCTTATTATAAATTAACACAGTTCACAAAAGTATGTCTTAATAATAACAGAAATTTTCAATTCTAAAAACAATTAAATAAATAAATCTTAACTACCAATAAGTATATAATGATACAAATTTTTGGTTATGCAAATGTAATCAGTGTTATATTTTATGTTTGTGTTATTTGTGTATATAATGTTGTTCGAAAGAGCGTAGGATTTTGTTGCCAAAAGACTTATAAAGCACCTAAATTTAATTTCTAGTAGTAGTCACAAAACGTGAAAACTATTAAATTTACATATATTTACCATAAATAAATTATTTACCAATTTATCACGATGTAATATATACATCAATAAAAGGTCGTAAATATCGAAAAATCTCAATTTAAAAAATATATTATTTGTTCTTCCGATATTCACCAATCGTGTATAATATTATGTATATTTTTTTAGATTCTGGGCGGAGCAATGAATGTATATTGATTTTACAATAATGTATTTTTTTTATATCTAAAGACACTATTCTAATAAAATAAAAATGTTTTCAACCGTATTAACTTTCAATGTGATTTATGGTAGAAAATCGGATCTAGTTGGTACTTTGGCAGCTCAAAAAAAAAATATTTTCTTTTAGTTGTAATTCAATAATGAAGAACTGAGTGACTGAAAGTTTTTAAAAAAGTTTTCTATTTGCATTTTCTAGACACGATATAATTACAAATTATTTTGGCTACAAATATTTTTATGCCATTATTATAAGCTTTTGAAAATTTTCAAAGTTTTTCTTGCAATCCTACAGCAATTTTTAAATATCGAACCTATTATTTTTTTTTTAAGTAGTAATACACAACGCACAGTACAAAAAACAAGTACGAAAGACGAAACATGATGATAACTAAGTATTATAACCATTTAATATAACAAACGATGTTTCTACCAACTAATTACCCGGGGCTACGTAATAGTGTAATACGTGTTAGCCGATGTTCCGAGCATGTGAGGAGGGTGTTGTAATTGAATATTTTCGATCATCGAGCTGCGAATAATTCCCGTATATTTTGTATAAACTAAATATTAATTATAATAACCTAGTTCCTAGATTAGAGACTTAATAATAATATATTATACTCTACACAGTGATACAATGTATAAGAAATAAGAATACAGACTATAGTTATTTATATATATTCTATAGAAATATATATCATACTGAATTGATTATTTGTTTTTGGAAAAGTAAATAAAACAAAATGTAATACATTATACTTGTACAATATACATGATTATAAATTTTTATAGATATTTTTTAAAAAAAATAGGTCATGGGATCATTCCTCATCCGGCTCATCTCACTTGTTTGACCACCACTGTTTCAGATCATAAAAAGCTAGAAGATACCATTATTTTATCACATACCAAAAACGTGCTTATAATATGTATTATATTACTTATCTTAAGTATACAAATAAAAGGCACGAGATAAATTTAAGAAACCATATTAAATTATTTATAATTTCTTTCGTCCTAGTATAATTTACTAATGCAAAAATACATTATATATTTTATACCTACATACAAATACCCGAGCATAGGCGTGTGTAGACTTCTGAGTCAAGTATGGCTAAATTCAATCTGACAACCCCCCCCCCTTGTCATAGTGACATAAGAAAAAAATTATACAAATTTCGAAGTGACCCTTTTGTTGGTGACTGGAAAATGTAAACAATCATTTTTAATTATTTCACATAATATACAATTCATCGATATTGATTTAAAATTTTAACATTTCGATAGGCAACCAGTATATTATCTTTAATTGTGTAAATATCTATGATTTTGATTAATTTTGCTTTCAATTTTCTACGGCTATAACGCCTTATTACTTTCTTAAGTACCAAGTATTCACTCACGTATAAAAAATAAGGCTCTAATCTAATAAACACATATAATTATGTATCTTGTTTAAAAGTTATACACAATTATAATAATTATACAACTGTAACTGGTCGAACTGCTGCTTACAGGTCTGAACCACATGAATCAGAATTGTTCAAAAGCGTCGCCGACAACAACCCTGAAGACTTATTAAAATCATCAGACTCGGACCTGGACGAGCCGTTGGACTATAAAGAGAATTCCTATTTTCCAGTCCGTGTGGGATCCGTCATCAACGACCGTTATCACATAATAAAGAAGCTGGGTTGGGGCCATTTCTCTACCGTTTGGCTCTCTTGGGACGACGTGTGAGTATAATAATAAATAATAGTATATCGTATTTTATTACTCGAGTAATGCACGCTATCATCGTGACTCCAAAGGTATATAGGTATACAACAATATAAATATCTATATACCAGCTAATGATGCCTATACGGAAGTTTGTCAGCCACATAGGAATAAATAAGGATGGGCTTTAACGTATTAAACCTCTCAAACATATTCCAAAAAGAAGTGAAAGTATATACGTCATACGAGTATTAATAAAAGTAATTTTAAAAAAATGATTAGTATTTTTATTAGTATTTTATGCGATGAATATTGTCTTAAACAATATATAATATTATATTATACAGACAATTTTTCTATCAATTAAAATATTATTTTTACTATAACTTCAATAATTGTTACATTTATAGGTACAAATATAAAAAAAAAATATGAAACTATAAAAAAGAACTTGAATACGTAATGATTACAAAATATTTAAAATTATATTAATTTAATAGATTGGTAGGTAATCGATGATTTTAGAAACTCCAATATGAGTATGAGTAAAATTATTATACAACTGTGAAAACTGTTTAAAAAGTCTCCAATATTATTAATCCAAAAAAATGTAAAATACTTCGGAGCTTCGTCCTTGCTTGTTATACCCCTGGGAGATTTTATCTAAAATATTTCTTATTTTGCAATAATCGTGACCTACAAGACTTTAGGCATTTGCATTTTTGTACTGTCTTGACTGTATCTTTTTTTCTTTTTTTGAGAAAGACGGTAACCACTAACAAAACCAGTTTTTACGGTAATATATTTAATTACAATACAATATTTTGCCTTTGTTTTGTATTGCCTAATACTTACTTAATTTCGTTATCAATTCCATCAATCGTTGCTGGTCATATGCAATAAAAATATTCCGAAATTCTATAAGCAATAAGTAGAAATCATTAGAAATAATATGCTCCCGGAAAAAGAAACTATAAGTTATTTCACAATATACCGATGGTTACCGACAATGGGTTCGTTGATTGTTTGTGTTCGTATCTTCGTAAATTAATTTATAATAAGAAAATATAAGTGATCCGCAAGTGCAATAATTACTACTATTATAGTACTATACCTAGTAAATGCTTAACCTGGATAACTTGTCGAGGGTAGTTACAATATTATTTTTGTTACTAATTTGTTATTATTATCATTAACTACCTTTGTTTGCACTTGGTAATCAACTATTATATATTATGATAGTATGATACTAGAGTACCTATACTAAACAGTAGGCGGTGGGCAAGCGAGACTTCACTATAATATATTAATATACTCTACTGAAGTTTTGTACCTGACAGTAGAATAATATGCTAAGGGTTAGTATACTATATAATCACAAGTTATATAATATTTAATAATATGTGAAGTTGTAAAATAAACTGTTTGTTGGACTTTGAATAATATCTTCATAGGTAGTTCATATTAAACATATAACTGCAGAAATAAAAAATAGTTATTTTTTCAAGATTTTGAAAATTGTCATTCATTTAATGCACATTCATTATGGTTGCTATCATATTGTCATAACGGATAATAACCATCACGTTCTTACATTGAAATTTGAAATTCACTAACTTACTACGTGAATCTTTATAAAATATATGTGATGGAAGTAAGATTGACAAAACTAAACATTATAACATAGTACCTATTTCAATTGGTTCAAAACTCGATTCTTCACTCAAGTTTCAAATGGCTCTGATAATATATGTATAAGAATATACATTATAAAGGAATTAGCATACTTCGAAAACTTATTTAAATGTTTATTTATTTATTTAAATTATTGCAGTGACGTTTTTCATAACTCTGATTTTGAATAGTTTTATCAAAAAAATAATAAAACATTCCATTTTTTTGCATTAGTAGTTAAATACTTTCAATCAGATAATTTATCTATATAAAATTGATATATTACTATTATTATTGTTATTTTGTTTTAATAGGTATAATGTTATTAATTATTTATTTATGAATCAGCTATAAAATACAATAATAAAAAAATATGTTTGTATTATTTTTAATTTCATTAAGTATTAAATTATTAATTTGTTATAATTTAATTAATTTACTTATACATCCTAGATAGGTAATATAGTTCAAAAATAATTATATTTTAATGCATTTAAAACTTATTTTGAAGATAATAGGTTTTTAAGTTTATATGGAAATAATGGAATATAAAATCAATATACAATTTATCAACGAATTCAAAAAAATATTTAAAAAATATTTTATGAATCGAATATTTTTGAAATTCGCCTAATTTTATCTACAGTACTACTATAGGTCCTATTTCTTCTTGAACCGTTTGAATTTTTTTTAATTCCGCAATATTCAAACTGCCCGTAAGTTGAATACCTTGTATTATATTTCCATTAATTTGATGTCTATTAAAAAATGAAAATTAATAGAAATAAATAAATTTTATTTAATAAAACTTTGGATACAAACTTCATATTATTGTTATTTAATGTTTACCTTTTTTAACGATATTATATTATATGTATATACACTAAATTCTTAGAAATATGTTATAATTTTTTAAGTATGTAAAAAAAAGGAATTTATTGTAAAATATGTACAAATATTGTTATTATTATAACATAATGCATAAATTGTTTTCTTAACAGTGATGGGTTATAAAAAAATCTAAAAAATTGTATTGTTCTAAGTTTGACGTTTGTATAAGTAATAAGATTGTATTTTTGTGGTTGTATAGGGCTCACAACTTTTCAGCACTCAAGGTAGTGAAATCCGCAGTTGATTACACAGAAAGTGCGTTGGATGAAATTCGAATGTTAAAAAGCGTAAGTACTCACTGAACCCATACACATTATACAGTATCATGATAATTTCTAACCGGTCGCAATGGCGCCCATATGAGACGCAAGTGAGGGACATGTCCCCCCCTGGAAAATGTTGAAAATGTTGGAAAATTGTTTACTGTGATCAGAATCTATTTATTTATTTAGATAGAATTTAAAAATTTAATTTAATATATGAAAATCTATAATTTGTTTATGAAAAATCGGTTTATTTACTGTAGCAAATCAGGGTTATCAGCTGTAAATAACAACACGCTTTTTCGTTTTTATTCTATGAATAATTATAAATTCTTTATATATTGTGTATTACCTGCACAGATACGATATGTATAATATGTGTGTGTATACACCACCATAATATTTTATTTATTATCACAGATATATATGTAATTATATATAAATACATATAGCCATTCCTATTTATAAATTGATTGATAAATTTAAATTTTGACCCCCTCCCCCTTGAGAATTTTCCTATGGGTGCCCTTGAACCGGTGTATTGGCTATCTTGTTATATTAACATTTATGTATACGAACGTAAAGAATGATATTAACATTATGTTATCAATTACAATAATAATAATATAATTATACCACACAGATTTATCGTCATCGGGATTTGGATACAAACCGTACAAAGATCATTCAGTTATTCGACGATTTCCGAATAGACGGTTTGCGGGGTATGCACGTGGTCATGGTGTTCGAGGCATTGGGGCCCAATTTGCTTAAGCTCATCAAGAGGACCAATTACCAGGGGATACCGTTATACTTGGTAAAACATATCATCAGACAAGTGAGTTTATAGGATTCAGCCGAGTGAACACGTTCGCAGTAAATAACAACGAACTGCGATCACTATACATAAGCATCATTTGCGCTGTATACATAATACCGATTGTTGTGTGTATTCATATCTAGGTCTTGCAAGGGCTGAAATACCTTCACGAGACTTGTCACATAATTCACACAGACATCAAGCCCGAGAATATATTGATTTGTGCACAACACCAATATATAAAGCTAACAGCCGAAAACAGTTGCAAGCAGATGTCTATACTGAGCTTACGTAAGTATACCTATACATAATAATGCATGCCAATGTGTCCACGATATATTATACTGTGTAAATATGTCACTCTCTCTGTATATAGGTATAATAATATATAACATAATATATATTTGGGATTTTCTGCATTCTATTTAATTTTAACTTAAAATAAAAGTATATTTGAATGCTATTTTATATTTTTAATGTATTATTATATTATTATTCATATAATAAATTATGTAGTAGGAATAAAATTATTTGGTATCTATTCTGAATACGAATAATATTCTTTACAAATCTGGGACACAGACGCTAATGGATCGTGACGGTTCTATTTAACAACAATCGATTTTCAGCACAGACGCACAGTACATTTTTCACTAACAATATTCTTAGAACATAATATATATATATATTAGGTCAAGTGACAGAGAATTCAAAATATTTTAAATAGGATTTATCAGAGAACCGACGAACCAAAAGTAAATAGATTTAGTTGGAGAAAAATTTAAATCAATTCAAAATAAAGAAAGAAAAACATTAAGTATTTGAAAACCAAAGATTATATACATAAATGTAAATTTTCAGTTTATTCATTTAACCATATTTTTTTATGTATAACTAATGTTTTTAACACAAGCAGTTAATACTTTAAAAGTTTTACTCAAAAGAAAATGATTTTTGGTAAACTCAGTTTCCGATGAGCGAAGGACAAATCACCGAAAATAATTAGGAACAATTGAAGACATTTAGGTACCTTATTCTTAACGTAAATAATTTCATTGTAAAACGAAAAAACAAAATTCCCGGAAGTTTAACTTTTGCTTAAGTAGATGCAAGATGTATATTGTCTAAGCAATATATATGCAATTACTTACATATTTACAAATTTAATATTTTTAAAAATAATAACGAATTATTTTTCAATCTGGGTTTGATTCAGAGTTATATACCTACTTATATCTATCCTGGTATTTAATCAAACTATTTCACTAGTCGCTATGAACTATGCACTTACTTAAATATATATTTCAACTTGAAAGGTCATTAACTATTCAGTAGACTATATTAATATTATACTTAATTTCCAGTGTGTGATTAAAATTTATAGTTTTAGTTAATAAACTGAAGATTAAAGAGTATAGGCATCTATTTATACATCACTACATCAGTGTATAACTATTATAATAGCAGTATATTATAGTTTATTCTTGTACCGTTATGTACTAATGTATACCACTATATAATCCATATGATTTAGTCCATTTAGACATTTAGTTAAATACACAAACATGGTTTATATGAGTTTTCTTGAAAATTATTGTTCTAACTATATTTTACTTAAATAGGCAACAGAAAATGTGAGAAAAATAACGCCGATGAAAGATTACAGGGTAATTATCGATTAGACGGAATTCGATCGGAACAATCGTTGGATATGGAAAGCGGTTAGTATAAAATATTATAAGCTATCGTATTATACGAGCGTAACGTACAAAATTAATTCCCGAGTCGAGAATTTGAGATAAAGTTAAGAGTACAAATTGATTCCTGATAAAAATTACTTATTAATACAACTATTCAAATTGATTACTTCTCGTAGAAATAGGTAATTTTATGATTAAAAATTATTACGAATCAAATCACATACCCAATACCTAACTATAATAGCATTATATTATTTTACAAATATTGCATTGAATATACATTGTGTGTTTTTTCTAGAGAGTTATGCCGAATCAAATTGTTATTTTAGAAAAATTAGTAAATTCAAAAAATTATACGAATTGTTGGACGATTTGGGAAGTGTAAATATCAAAATAGCTGATCTTGGTAACGCTTGTTGGGAGGTAATAATTAATTATTTTATTCTTAATTAATAATTATTAATGACGAGATGGCATTCCCATCATAATATAATAGTAATTAGTATTATGTCTGCAATAAATTTAGTGTCTAGCTATCGAGTGTATTATACCTAGACTATCATATTGAATACTCGATGCTACATATTAGATTCTGAACGAAGTGATGAATGTATTGATTTTACAATGATGTGTGTTGTATGTTTTTTTTATGTTTTTTGTGTGTTCTATGTACAGCATAACTAGTCGAAATAATGCTTCAATTTCAAACTTTGGGGGTGGTTTTCGATGGCAAAGTGAATATCCTAGGTGCATTATAGAGATCAAAAATAAATATTTTCCAACAGTTTTCAAAAAAATCGATTAAAATAAAAAAAAAATGACGGAAAAACGTGAATTTTTACGCAAAACCAGTTTTTGACCAAATCGATTTTTTATATGATTATAACTCAAAAACTAATCACTGTAAATACTTGAAATTTTCACCTAATACTGTTATTAATACATGGCTAAATAATTTTCAAAAAATATTTTGACTTTTTTTGAGTTATTTATAGACCACAGAAATTTTTGATTTTTCTGAGGTTTTTTTTTTGAAGTGTCGATAAAAATATTTCAGATGACCAAAAAAACTTGAAAATTGAATACAAGATTTCTTATGAGTTGTTCTTATTGTAGTTAAAAAAAATTAAAAATCGTTATTCACAAATTTTTTTATAAACATTTATAGTTCAAATTTTCACGAAATACTCGTATGTCGAAATCACGAAAATTTGCAAGTAATTTTGAAGTTGAAAAATCATAAAATTGTTTGTGTTTATACTTAAGAATTAAAAATACAACACTAAGTTTTCCATAAGTTTTCCTTCAAGTAGCTTTTGAGAAAACTTGAAGTATCATTATAGGAAAAATTTTAAGTGCGTTTGAATTTTAATTTTTTACGAAATAGCGTAACAATAACGATTTATCCTCAAACGATTTTAAATATTTGATATTATTCAAAAAGTATAAGTTGTTGATACTTGAAAATTTCACCAATTATTTAGATTGGCATTTTCTTTACATGATTTAATTTTCAAAATATTTTGACTTTTTTTGAGCTATTTATAGACAACAGAAATTTTCAATTTTTCTGAAAAAATTTTTTTGAAGTGTCGATAAAATTTTTTTGGCTGAGTCAAAATACTTGACAATTTAATACAAAGTTTCTCATAAGTTATTTTTAAAGTGATTAAAAAATTATAAGAATATATAGGCACAATTTTTTTTTTATTAGCATTTAAAGTTCAAATATTTACAAAAATTCGTCAAAATCATGAATATTTGCAAATTATTTTGTAGGTATAATTCATAAAAGTTTTTGTATAAGTAGCTAAAAGTTGAAAATTTAATACAAGATTTTCCATAAGTTTAACTTACAATAATTATAAAGAACTTAAATGTTGGTGTATTCAGGCCATTAAAACTTTAACCACCTTTTTCACCAACCACTGAAAATTATATCCTAGGCTGACAAATCATCTTCGTTCAGAATCGTTTTTCGTATACCTACAATGATATACCTATCATTGGATTCAAATTTAACACTCCTATAATATATACCTAATAGTGATCCACACGGCACCTAATATACAGCAGAACGGTACCCACTTACCCGCTTTTATTTTTATATTACTGAACTTGAGAATATTATACAAATGTATTAGCATAGTATTGCAAAATAGGCATAATTTCTTAATTCTTTAGATAAAATTTGTTTTAGTTGTATTTTATTTTTCGTAGGATAATCACTACACAGAAAACATTCAAACACGCCAATACCGAAGTCTGGAGGTTCTCCTAGGTGCTGGATACGGCACACCTGCCGACATTTGGAGCACAGCTTGTCTGGTTTGTTTTTATAAATCATAATTTTAGATATAGATATTTGTCTACTGTGTCCAAAAAATTCAAAATAATTACTTTAAACCTTTTCCTAGGAATATTTAATTACACTTAATACATTTTAAAAAATATAGTTGAACACTACATACCTATAATATACTCGTATAATATAATATTATATATTATATTATATTTCTTAACAAAATACATATTTATAATAATAAACGTTTTTATTGGTTTTACGGTTTTTCCATATCATATGATGTTAGTTAAAGGATATTTTCGCAAAACTGTTTAAAGGATTTATGTATTAAAAGTATTTTAAATAGTCGACATTTTTAAATTTTCAGTTGAAAAAAATACATAATAATATATAATATTATTTATTGAACATTTATTGACAATTAACAAAATGTAAGCAAGGTCCCATAACATACAATTTGGTAAATAATGTGTAAAAACAACTCCGCTGCAGATGAAAATCTTAAATTTCGAATTACTTAATAATATCGTAATTATTGTAAAATGTATACACATAAACGTATAATACACATTGCATATATATTATAGTTCGTAAGTTATAGCATTGATTATACTACATATGTATAATCAATGGTTATAGATACGAACAATATACATTCTAATAAAAGCGTTACATTTTTCAGGCTTTTGAGTTAGCTACCGGTGACTTTTTATTCGACCCCCACTCTGGGGCCACTTACAACAAAGACGAAGACCATATAGCCCACATAATCGAGCTCTTAGGCCAAATACCTATGTACGTAATTCAAAGCGGCAAACACTCCAGCAGCTTTTTCAGGACCAATGGTAATAATAATAGTTAAATACAACTCATAAACTCATTATTTTAATAAAGCCAAACGATTTTGGTAAATAATGTTCATATGTACTTTAGTCTTTAGAAGACGGAGCAAGTTTGATTTTTAATGGATTCTATGTAGGCAATTTTAAATAGGGAAAATCTGCAAAAAGGGTTTAGAAGAGAAGTTTTCTGCGTACTATTGTTTTTATTTTGAAACTACATGTTTGATGTTAGTAAAAAAGTTGTTCAGGATTAAAAAAGTCTTAATAATATAACAAGCTCTAAATTTATATAATAATTAACTTTTTTAGATATTTAGTGAAATATTTAATTAATTGGTATATTACAATTATTGAATAAGAGCCTATTTTTTTATCTGTTATTTATCTAATGTTATAAGATAATTTCAAATGATAAATCACATAATAATAGTTACTTTTTTATACGTATCACAATAGGTAGAAACAATATTTAATTGTATAAGCCCTCATTATTTTTAAGATTTATGGGAGTTCCAATAAGTTTTTTTGTCTTTCTTTAATCTTACTAACTGATTTTAACAAACTTGGATTTATACATACCAAAATTTACAAATTTAATATTCAACAGGGAATTGCGTCTGTTCATATAAATAAAATAAAAAAGTTGTAAGTAAGATCTAACGTTAAAAATTAACATACTATAAGAGTATAAGACGTTAAAATCCGTTATCTACATTAAAATTATATCATATTATTATCTCATAAAATTGAATCAAATCCAATCGAAATAAAAATTGATTAACTTAACCTTATAAGCTATTTAACCTAAAAAAATATTGCTGATTCAAAACTCTTATTAACGGTGAGCGTCTTAAACCCTCTTATAAAATTAACCTTTAATTGAACTCCGTGATGATGTAACTATTATTATACATAATTTAGGTGAATCTGTATATATATACCTGTTATAGTGCTATGGTGTATACTTATATATTTATTTTTATTCATGTTCTATAATGCCTCATTGCAGGAAATTTGAAGCACATCAGTAACTTGAAACCGTGGTATTTGTACGACGTGTTGACAGAGAAATACGAATGGAATACGAAAGAAGCCAAGGCATTCTCGTCATTTCTAACACCTATGTTGGACCTGGATCAGGACAATCGAGCTTCGGCGACCCAATGTCTCTTAAACCCGTGGATGTTGGCATAACATTTCGTAATTCTGTTATTCATAATAATATATTATCATAAGTAGGTAGTTATAGTGAAATTTCCATTATTGTATTAAAATGTGTGTATTTGAAAGGTTTTTTTTCTTTTTAAAATTATTTCACAAACAAATCATTTTATATTACATACATAATATATGTTATGTACATAGTAAAATAGTACCAATTGTAAAAGCCCGAATGTATACTGCATCTATACAACACCAATTAAGTTATATTAAAATGTTGTTAAAATATAGAACATACTCATGTATGACCATGTATTTTTTTTTTTTTTTTTTGATAAAGAAAAATAGATGGAAATTATTAGAATTCATACTTTTCCCGTAAGAAAAACAGACTTAACTATCATAATATAATGGCCTCAAACACTCCACTTATGTATAACTCAATTTTCACTTAAATATTACGTATATTAAGATTTGGGAATTGACATACTTGACATTTATAATATATACTTACTTACTTAAAAAAATGTTGGTTAATTTAAAAATTTACATTGTATAAAAGTTCATATTGAAATATGATTTCGATGAGTATCTTTGTAATAAATAACAATAACTATATAATAACGGGGTGATCGATTTGATATAGTAAAAAAGTCATACATTTAAATAATTAGTGGGTTACGTTTATCGATCAATCAGTAAGTAGTTTATTTTTATTACTATTATTTATATATTATATACCTTTAAATTCGACCTAAATTTGCTATATCTACCCGTTTCACAAATGTTACATGTTGTCTATGACATTTATGTTTATTTATTATTCAAGTATAATTTTTAACAACCTATTCGGCTTCAGGCTTCGGCTACTCGTATAATACTTACAACTCACTACATATCACCAGCTGTCAAGTTAATTTTACGTTATATTATTTTATACAGAATGCTAATTTCAAGTCAAGCAACATTTGAATTTATGTTGCACAATTTATTGACAATTTTATCTTTTATGTTATCGTAAAATAATTTTATACAATGCCCTCTCGTGATCTATATAGGCACAATTAAAAGGGTTTAGTAAGTCCTACATGAAATATAGCAGATAAAAAGTTACATGAAAATAAAAACATTCTTACGTAAGTTCCTACATAAACAAAATATATATTAACACCAATACGTATTATATAATTCCTAAATATATACAATTATGAATTGAATGTAATACTTTCTATATAAATTCACGAACATAACATTATAATATAATCTTAAATACCTAGATCTCTTATATCTTTTTAGGTATTTTGTATAAAAATAATCTGTGTATCTTTTTTTATTTAATGAATTATTTTAATAGACTAGTCAATTTTTGATTGAAATAAAAATTTTTAAAAATATAATTCATTCCAATTAAGAATTAAATTTTTAGACTTTTTGATGTAATAAATTTTAACTATACCTACATCAACTATATTCAAGTTATTAATCTTATTAGTCTGGATAAAGTGGGAAGAAAATTTATATTCATTGTAGGTAGTATTTATTCGTGTAGGATCTTACGTATGGGTGTATTTTTTTGTAAAAGAAATTGCATAACCATGGATGATTTTTATTTGCTTTACCTCATGTGGGAACTTATATATTCACCCCAATTAAGTTGTATCTTAAAGAAATCATCTCTCCCCTACTACACAATAATTAATTTCACCGTCAACATATCCACAACAGATATTATAGGACAATGACTATATTTTTCAAATTTATATATAAGTAAATTTTAAAAAGGTATCTATTTGTTTGGAATGTTTGGATCATAGAATAATAAATACGATTTTATAAAAACAAATTGCATAGCTTTTTTCATATTTTTTGTTATTGTTATTTTGTTGTATTTTGTATAAGCAGTAAAAACTTTAACTATTTATCATTTGTATACTTGAATACATAACGATACAAAATGTCGGATATTATGGTGTAAAAAACTAATTTTTAGTTTTCAACAAGATGGTGTAAACTGTAAGTTATTTAATATTGTTATGTGAAAACTTATTATAGATGATATCTACCTATGGGTGAACTGTAAAGTGTGAAGTCGTCATGGTTCTACATAACCTAAAAAATCCTACATCCCTCAAAACAAAAAAAAATAAACATAGTTAATAACTAAACATTTTTTAACAAGAATGATTAAAATTATTAGTATTTTATTTATTGGAAATAAATAAAATAAAATGATATAAAATACCATACTTAATATTTTTAATTCACAGCATAATATACATTAAATAATGTAATTAAGCTTATAAAATATAAATACTTATAGGATATAAAATACTATGAATCTAACAATTTATTACTGATTAAATAACTCAATTTGTTAAAAAATATTAATATTATTAATATAAATACCTAAAAATATATTATATATACTGTGCTGGCAGGCAAATAATTATTATAAAATATTATTTCTTTATACATTTTATAAATATTTTCTTCATATTCCTCTTTAATTATTATAATTCCTGGTGATCTAGAATAATTAACAAGTTTAAAATCAAGTATTTTGTTTACATCTTTACTATTCAATTACTGAATAAGGGTATAAGTAAAATAAAGTTATAGTACATAAAAATAATTTATAACTAATATTAAATATATATTTGTAGTTGGTTATAAAATTGAAATTAATGATTATAGTAATACATAATATATTATATGACAATACGATTGGTTAGTAATTAATGTATATCAATATTATTTATTACTTTAAACGTTTATTTTATTTAAAAACACAAAAAAATATTTCATAACATATATTTTCTAATTGTTTCAAAAATTGCTTATACGATGGAATTTATACGTATAAATAAATAATGATAAATAAAAGACAAAACCTTTATATTAACATGGTAGGTGGTAATATTCGTGTATACAAATATTTATATTATTTCTAGTGTATACATCTTGAAACGATGTTAAACTTCTTTTATGATTTTTTATTCGTACACTATGTAACGGATTAAAAAACTATCAATAAACGAAAGCGCATTAATAGTAGTTAATTTTTTTACGTTAAAAAATATAATGCAATTTAAATTTTATAGTCGGATTTAAATTTAAATTGTGATAATTAATTGAAATTGCCTTTTTTTATAGCATTAAAACCAGGTTCGAGCAAAAAAGATAAAATGTCATTGTTCTATTATTTTTTATTTTATTTTCGTTGTTTAATAACGTTATACAAACAACGAAATTCGAACACTGTCGAAGGCCGTCACCTTCACGCATCGTAAATTCGTATCCAACTATTTTTTATGCATACATTTTTTTTTAATATTTCTAGTTTCTACGTTTATTTTCATAAAATATTATAAGGCTTTATAAGTTTCACAGTCACATGAATTTTCGATTAATATTTCTAAAGACAACGGCATAAATAGTGCGTAATTAATAATAAATATATCAATTATTTTAAAACATTTATTGTAACTAAACTTGCAAATAATTGATAATATGAATATTCATAAACAATAAATAATTTATGTGCAATATCTAAATAAAATAAAATAAAATAATAATATTGTTGCGTCCCGACTAGGTCGATGTATGCATCAACGTACGAAATGAGTACGTCGTGGTTGTTCAAGTATAAGTTAACGTTTATTAAAATTATTATCTTAAACAGAAATACGATACGGAAATTATACAATTATAATATAATATGACTATATGAGTAATAAACAAACATTAGTCACAATGTAAACGCTGTAGTCAACGGAACGTCGGAACATATCTAACAATAATAATATAAGATAAAATTAGGGTCCGAAGTTTTAGGTTCAAAAAGAGATAAAAAATAAATAGTATAATGGAAATTAATTTGTTAAAACCATGAACTAATTAATCACTTATTTACAACTTTAATTTTTTTTTATTTTTTTTTTCTAAAGGAAGGTTTACTAAAAATCTGAATATTTTAAGTCCATAGTCAATAAAATAAGCAAATAAGATTATAATGATACAAGTATGATGTATAAGACTAAGTAAAAGGATAGGAGATGGAAAGATGTTCATAGGTGGCACCCGGGGAATTAATTATTTATGTTATTACATTATGTAAAATGAAGTTTTATCCATAAATTAAGAATTGTTATTTATATACTCTATTTATAATTATACCTACATTGCTTTTAATAAAAAAAAATGCAATTGTATATTTTTAAAGTTTTCATGAATAAGGTACAAAATATTGTAAAATTAAAAACTAATATTAAAATAGAACATAAAATCATTATAAGGTGAAGGAAAGTTTTTTATTTTATTTTATTTTAATTTGTAAAGGTAAATTAAATTGTAAATTAAAATTATGATTATAATAATTGAATGAAAAATTTACAAGTATTTTGTTCTTAAAATTTACAAAATATTTAAAGACATACGAAGTTTTAAATATAACACAAAATATTACCTAATCCATTGTAAAATATATTTAAATACTTAAAATAAAGTTTTTCTAGTAAATTGTGTTGAACAATTCATATTGTTTACTTTTCAAAACTGCACATACCATAAATGATGTGTAAAAACTTCAACATCCGGATCCTAGTTAAATATTTTATTTTCTATGAACATTTTTTAAAAGATTAGTGAGTGAAAATTAAAAAATAATTATAAATACTATTAACTTGTAACATTTATAATATTGAAAAAAAAATAAAACAAATAATTTTTGAGTTTTTTCTCATTATCAACGACCATAGTATATAGTTATATTTTTATATGATCCCATACCTAGTGTCAGGTCAACAAATATACCACCTGAGAGCAGATTTTAAAATGCCACTAGGTATCCATGTATAATGTACCGATGTACCCATCATAAAAAATTATTATATTAAAAAAAAAAAACCGTTAAATTAGTTTAATAAATATATAATATAATATTATAATGTATTTATAAATATATCGTAACATGACTATATTTTTTTTTAACTTAGTACAAAAGCTAGTCGTTGACTTGCAGTTTTTAGTCCAGCGGACCTTGGCAGATGACAATTAATTGTATGAGTGGCTATTATAGGTTTTATTAAACAATGCGCTCACATTTAATTTAATAGTTCAAATAGATGATCAGATGATCTACTTAACAATTTGTGTTTTGTCTCAAACTGTCGATCGCGCGTCAAAATCAAAGTTTTGCACAATTATTGCGCAACTGAAAGTTGCCTGTCTACGACTAACCAGTAAGTAGTAGGTAATAGGTATACACATTTTCAATTTTTGGAATTATCAATTTTTTCTAGCTATTTTGTATTTGTAACTATAGTTTAATAACAAGTTTAAAAAATATATTACAATATAATATATTTAATTTTTTTCATTATTTAAGAGGACCAATTAAGAAGAAAAATTGTTATATTGTTTTAATTATACCTATATATTTTTTTTTGCTTATGTTTTTACTTTTTCGAAGAACAAAATTTTAGGTGTCTGAGAAATAATTAGTTAATCTTTTTTATTTGTATCCTTAGTTCTTTAAACATAAATCAGCACATTAATTAACTTTATGCGTTTTCCACTGTTAAACAATATTCAGCTCGTTTAATTTTTAGTCAATAGATTTAAATGATTTGATGAAACCACGACTACGAGAGACAATAGTCGATAGTGTAATAAAAACAATTGTATTGGTAATACACAAATAAAACTTATAAACATATTATAATATCTATTAATAGTTATAAATAATATAATATAGCCATAATATAGAGAATACAACAAATGCAATTATGTGTCAATTATTAATGCTGTAAATATATTATTGTATACAATTTTATAATCGAAAACAATACGAACGAAAATAAAAATGTGTCATCATGTCGATCCGAACGATATAAATATGGTTTTTCCAATAGCACAGTGAACACTCAGTGACACGATAACTAATTCTATGGTAGGCGGTATAATAATAATATAATTATTATGTTATGTTATTAATATTATTCGTTATGCAAAGTTTTCAATAACTAATAATTATTCCTAAAAATATTTTATGTTCAATAGCTTTATGAGGAAAAAGCAAGATTTGTTCTCCACTCTTATTAATTAGAAAACTGTGAATTATATAAAATTTTAATATTTTTAAGAAACCTTTAGGTTTTAAATAAATAAATGAAATGGTATGTCAGTCAATCAAGCTTTTCTCACATATCTCCAAGAAAATGTGAAAGACGAGACTGTGAGAGTGTACTAAAAATTAAATTAATTACTATATAATGAACAAATTAATTATTTTAAACTTCAATGTACTTCAAATTAAGAGGACGTCATACCTGCATAAGCATAATGCATATGTTGTCTCCGTCTTACACACGTTAACGCGTTTAAACAGTCTGAGTAGAACTCACTCAATTTTGGTTTTAGTGTAAATATATCTATTATAAAATTGAATTGTGACAATATTTCTGATCGCAAGACGCAGCGTTTCAAATTTAAATTTTGAAAAGTTAACGGTCATTTAAAAATGTTGACATTTTCGCTATTTCTATTATAATGGACGTTGTATTGTGGATAATGGAAAAAAACGCAGCTTCTTGCCCTCAGAAATATTGTTACAATTCAACTTTATAATAGGTATATTTACTCTAGAACAAAAATTGAGCGAGTTCTACTCAGACTGCTTAAACGCGTTTTGTCTGTCATAGGTGTGTAAGACGGAGACACGTGCGGGGGTACGACGTCCTCTTATAACCATGTTATTATAATACGAGGAGACACGAAATGAATACTGCTGAAATTAACAAACGTATGTATAATAATAATTTATACTCAAAAATAATACGAAAATAGAAATGTGTCGGTTCATGTGCTATTTTTAAGGTCTTCCCAAGATAAAGAAACACACTAACACACTGACGCGGTACCATTTCCGCGGGCGATACACGCATAATGTGTAATGAATATTATTTGAACATAAAATATTGTTATATAATATTATTTATTATATATAACTACTGCAGAAACTATTTACTATTTCACCTGTCAATATTTTTTCCTAACTGCGGCTATCGGGGCATTTCCGGACAAAAAATGTGTAACTACCCATTGATATTGAACTATTATATATTTTTTTCAATATTTAAATTTTTCAGCCACAGACTAAAACTTCTTCGAACAAATATTTTTTTTTTTGAAAAATTATAATATTAAGGTGTTAAAATAAAACAGTAAGTAAACTGTAAACTATAAAAATGATAAGATGTTATTTGTGTTTGAAAGTACATTTTATGGTAGAAAAAAATATGCTTTAAACTTCAACTTCAACATATTTTCCGTCAGAAGAATGTATCTAGTTCATACTTAGAGGATCAAAGTCAAATTTCCCATTTATTTTGCTAGGAATTTAAAACTATTGCCTTTTGGCGTCAATAATAATAAACTATTTAAACTATACGACTGATGAAACGCAATGCAATTTCATTCTAAATGAATAATAACATATTATATGATATAGTATAGTAATAATAACGTTTATAAAAGTCGTATTTACACACGTGCCATATTTTATTTTATATTATATTATGATAGTCTTGTTCTGACTTGAAACAATTTTGTGATTAAGATGAAGTTAAAACAATACGGTTGTTAGCGATTAAAGTATATATTTATCTAATCCCGGTACATCCGCTTTATTGTGTGATCAAGATACGTTTTCCCTGCTGCGTCCAGACGCACTGCTATATTTTCCAACGTGCTGCGTTAAACACAAGTAAGAAAACAGTCACATATAAAATGCTTGTATCTATAGTAACAATGCGTCTGATGCTGCATTTGGACTCTGCGATAATCTTTCGCCTCACTTTTTTAATATATATTATAGACAATAATATATATAGCCACATAGATATAGGTAAATATATATCATATCTACCTGCAAATGAACAACTGTATAATGTTCTAAAATGTTTAAGTACGAAAATAAAAAAGCAGAAACAAATTGTTTTGCCTTATACTGTACCTACCTAGTACCTACATTATAATATCATCTTTGGTTCCAAAAAATGCAATATATTTTTTTCTGCATTCTGATTTCACTATTTGCGCCGTTTGATTAAAACCAACAGAGTATAGTATACATATTATTAAGGCCAATAAAAACATTAAAAACGTCCGAGTTAAAAATTATAATAAATTATTTTGTTTGTTAAATGATTTGATAAAATTTATCTTGGTCATTTGTGGATTATAGAATTTGGCCGATGTTATGTATAATATAATATAATATAATTGGAAAGAAGTTATCGTAGAAATGTAATTATATGTCCAAACTCCAAAAACATTGTTTCTTTTTCGACAATGAAATAATAAATATGTATACTGATTATTAATGTGACATTAAATTCGATAATCTACAACAAACATGATTTTGTTGAAAAGAAAAATTTAAATAAAAAACTTTTTTAATATCACTGTTACCGATCTTACAATATTATTGGCAGTTATCGGCAACGACTCGCATATTGTGTTGAAGACAGGAGCGAAGTGGGTTACCCAAATGACCAAATATATATATTATATAGCACGTTAATGGTGAAATGGTGAAATGGAGGCTTAAAAATGAAGATGACAAGTGTGACTGTGGTGAACGCCAGACAGATGAACACTTGCTCATCTGTGCAAGTTAAATTATTTAAATAACCCTGAATGTGAATTATTGGCAAACATAGCCGGACACGAGAAGAGAAGAAGCACGTTAATTAGAATACGGGACATACGTAACACTAATAAAATATAATATATTGTATAATAAACAAAATAATAATAATAATTATAGGGCGCCCCGGAAATAATTAAGCCTCGGATTTTGATGCAAAGGCATCTTTTTTTCTAGAGTTTTAAAACGCTGACCTTTATGTATAAAATGTGTTTTGGCTGTTTTGGTTGATACTGATTATTATGAAGTAATTTTTTTTTTTGCATTTTTAAACGATTTAAGTGCATTTTCTTAGTTTTTAGAGCATTTTTCACAATTACTCTTAAAAATTAAAATTAACGAAAATTGTTACGATTAACACTTGACTTTCGGCAACTACCAACGGTACAAATAATAAATTATACAGCACGAGTTAAAAATAAAATATACATTTTTTTTTCAATTTTTAAGCTATAATAATATAATTTAAATGCATTCTTTGAGTTTTTAAGTAATTTTAGTATATATTTTAGTTATACACTAGGGCCCTAGGTGAATAGTTCTCGCGTAGACGTAATTATAATATTTACCGCGAACTAAAAATAGCTTGCTCGTTATAAAATAGCTTTTGTATTAATATAATTATATTGTATTAGATTAGATCACTTAAGACTACACTTAAAGTCAGAGCCTGATCAAGGAGTTGGTCACTAGTAGGCTAGAGTGGATTTGGCGTCCCTATGTTCTACATTAGGAAAAAAAATTATTTTGAGGCGTCTCCAATTTAACCATTGGCCGATACGCCTATTGGTTAATCAGGCCCTGCTGTGAGAGGATAAATCGCGACTACCGTCTGCGACTGATGGTTCAACATTCGCCCAAGACGGCTAAAATTAAACACGTTGTTTTGACCGAATCTATTCACACTGTGGGCGAATGTTCGCACGAGATAAATAACGACGATCTGGAGCGAATTTTAACCGCGTAATATTATAGTCACACAGAGAGCTTTATGTTCTAACGAATAAAGTTGCGTACACGCGCAAACTGTTCGCCTATTGAGTAAGGGCCTTCGTTATTTTTACCGATAAAATTATAGTAACTACCTTTCCGGTAACCGAAAATAATAATGTTTAATTTCGGGAATCGTGATTTCAAATTTCCATTAAAAATATTATATAAAATGATCGTATTGTATAACATTAATAATATATTATAATGTTGAAATTACAAAATATAATTCCATAGAATTATTATACGTATACCCACGTGTACATTTTATTGGTACCTACTTACCTACATATTATTTGTAGAATTGTGAGTACCTATTACTACTTACTATTAGTATTGATTATATATAGTATTGTATAGTTCACTATAATAATATAATCAATGCTATTAGTGATAGTACTATTGTAGAACAACTACAGTATGTTGTATATATTATTATATTGGGTTATAGTGCTTATGGATATCCCGATAAGGCGATATGATATCCAGACAATTATTATAGTCGTCGCTCGTCACTCGTCAGTCGTCGGTGCGGATTGCGGAACGCGAAGTGTGGATTTCTGGTGATGAATTAACATTTTGAGCTAATTTACATCAAGTAAGTTAATAAATTACAAAGTTTATCGATGACTTATTCTATACAATTATTGTTCAAAATATATTGTTATATTATAATATAAATTTAACTTTTTTTTTTTTATTTGAAAAGCATTTAAATTAATAGCAGTTAAAAGAACTGAAGCAATTTATATTTTATATCAATTTTAAATGTTTAGATCAATAAGCCAAAGACAAACATAATAATTATAATATAAAATACTATATTATGAACATTTAGTATAGCAGCTTGATTTTAATTTTGAAAATCGAGTTTAGTTTATATTTACTTTTTTCATTCCACAAGACGTAAAATACGATAAGTTGACGAGTATGAGTTATTTTTAGAAAATAATTAATTCGTCGTAATATTTTACAGTGTTTTTCTAATACTTGGAATTATTCGTCAACTATATTGAACAAAAATAGTTATTTACAATAAAATTCGTGCTGAAGAACCCGAAGCAAAATATTTTCGAAGTAAGTATTGGCTTGAACAAAATTTTGAGTATTTTTTATACGCTTTTTAGTAGTCTAGTACCCCTATAATTTTTTACAACACTGCGGCGTTCGACAGTAATATTGTTTTTATTTGAAAACACGTGCTTACTATATCATAATAATAATAATAATAATTGTCATGACTGTACCGCAACGTTTATACCATCATATTTCATTATCTTACGCCTTCGGTAGGTTATCCCGACGGGAATTCTACGGAATCGCACACGATACGGCTTTGCCTATTATTAATAATCGTGTGGACAATCGGGATTCGATCGTTTACCAATATTAATGCTTCGGCTGTGACTCGCAAGTCGTAAATTTCTATTCGTGTACACTAAATACAATAAGTCCAAGTCCCCTTCCCAACCGCTCCCGCCCTCAAACAACAAGTCTCTTTCGGATCGCGTCGGTAACACACACCAACACACACGCACACACACACACAAACCAACACACACAAACACACACACACACACACACACACACCACCACCACCGACGAAAACCTGATGGTCGGCATGGACCTTATACCCATTACTCGCGGACGGAGTATCGCTGATTAGCGGGGTCTGGTGGTGCGGGGTTGGGGGGTGCAGCTGCAGTCATTGTCGGGTTGTGCAGTTACGGGCGGGGTTGGGTGGTGCGGCAAATGGCACAATGGGCCTCGGCCGTCGTCGCCGTTTGTTCTCCTCACATGGTCGCTCTCCGCCCGCCCGATTGTCGTTTCTCGTAATCACGTCTCTTTCGCGCGCACTCTTATCGCGTCGTCCGTTCCGATCAGTCATCCGTCCGCTCCACGTCCGGTCATTGTGTTGCGGCGTTTAAATTTCTGACGTCCGAGCGGGTTTTTTTTTCGCTCTCTTGGCCGTTCCATTCGTCATTGTTGTTGGCCGTTTTACATCGCCGTCGCTCACAGGTACATAATATTTTAATTATCATTAATAATTATATTGTCATAATTGTGTGTTGTAATATCAGTCGCCGCACCGTTGACGACTCGTGCTCGACGTGTATTGTAATAATAGGTCAGTCATTAATATCGTTACTGTCGGGCAGGTCCGGGTTTCGGGAGATAAACTGATAATAATATGAAATTACGAACGCGCACGGTAAGTCCGGACGGATAACGCTTACCGTTCATATTATATTCTTACGCCGATCCTAACGTGGATCCTAACCTGGCGCGTAAAAGCTGCTCTTCGAATATAGCAGTGTGTTACTCGCGACGAGCGTGTAAACGCCGTTCACACTGTGCGATATTATATTATAGTCGTGTCGGCTTCTATTTTTTTTTTTTTTTTTAAATTGTCTAGACTCTGAAATAACCGTATAGCCCATATCTTAGCCCTTAGGTAGTGTGTAGTGATAATAATGTGCTTGGCATTTGGTGTAGGCGGTTTCTAAACATTCTCCTTTGGTGTATGTGACGGGCGATTTGCGCCGGACGACGTTATCAACACTATCTGTGCTGCGTAAACCGTTATCACAAGCTGATGATAATAAATACCTATTATTATTATTATTGTTATTTTGCTTAGAGTCGTCGAACGCTCTTGCTCAATGGACTCGTTCGTTGTAGGTATAATATAATATTATTATTTTTTATAGTCGTACGTCAGCCGCTGCCGCCGTGATTTGTTTTTTACAAATACCCCCTTTTAGATATTTTTTCGGATTATGATACAATAATACTTAAATTATCATTTTTTTACATTTTAAACGTCATGTTTGTTTATTTGTTCTCTGTATATTTTCTTACTGGTACCGATTGAATCTTCAGCCGAGTTGTACAGATAATGGATGTGGGTATTTGATCAATTATTATTTCTATTGCCTAGCTTTGGCTTGGTTATGATGTTTGTTTATTGTGCTTGGACTCTTGCTGAGCAATTGAAAAATTTTCAAGTACGGAGTTCTATTCTAAACGTCTGTTTTTAAAACAATGACAGGTATGTCACAACATTGGAATTAACTCGGTTAACACAGCAGTCAGCACTTACTTAGTTTCTATAATATTTAGGTAGTTTGTACTCTTGGTAGTTAGTGAAAACAATCCATTGTTTAAATGGCTGCTTTTTTTTTTATTGAATTCACTATGACATTTTTTGTTCCTTAAGAGGACGACGTACCCGCATGTATTGTCTCTCCGTCTTACACCCGTAAGACATGGCAAATTTTCGTTCACCAGTTTCAAAAGTATGCTGTTAGTTTTGATATTAGAGTGAATTCTTATATAATTTAAAAGTAAAATTATTATTTAGTGCCCCACATAGTCTTTTATTGTTACTACTATTTTCAAGTAACTTATGATCATTTTAAAATGTAGAGTTTCAAAAAGGTCATAACTTACTTAAAAATAATAAGAGGTATCAATTAAAGGCTACTTTGGGCCCTAGATAATAATCTTACCTTTAAATTATATAATAGGCCAATTCACTCTAATATCAAAACTAATAGCATACTTTTGAAACTGGTGAATGAAAATTTGCTGTCGTATGTGTGTAAGACTGAGACAACCACAACACATGGGGGTATGACGTCCTTTTAAAATAATAACTATTATTTTTATTAAATACATAAATATTAAAATTACAAATAATGCATAGTTCCTATATTGATAATGACTAAAGACAAAATTATAATTATAAATATGGTTTTATATTAAAACGAAACCTAAATAAAATTGTATGAAAATGTACAATTTAATTTGTTTGGACGAGTTAATAAAAATTCTTAGTGTAAGCTTAAATTTGTTTCATTTTTATATTGGTATTATATAATTTCCAATTACCTACCTATTTTCTATAAATCTATAAAACTCTTATATACCTACTATTATTGTGTTCATTAAATTCATGTAGGTGTTGGTAACTAATTGATAGTTATCAATTTGACAATATGTTAGTACCTACAAAGTTTAATGAAAATTAAAGAACAAATAATTTTGACCATTAATACCAATGATACTTCTCCTAGGTTAAATACTTATATAGTTTTGAGATGATGAATTTGTTTATATATTTAGTAAAGAGATTTTATTATATTGCATAATATTTTCTATTTTAGCGGTTTGTAGTTTTGTCATAAATTCATATTCACCTGTAACATTGGTTACATCCTATATATATAAATTAGACACAAAACACACACACACTATAGAATTGCCCAAGGTCCAATACAAAATATACACACTCGACACTTTTCTACCCGTACACATTATTATTATAATTAAATTGACACACCGCCTTCAGTTCGGCAACATTCATCAACAGGAACGAACTCACTTATTAACAGCCATCTAAAATCTACCTGTTTAAGTAAAGTATAATTATTTTAATATATGAATTTATAAAGAACTTTAAACCAAACGTGTCTTATTGTTATGAATAAAATAATACCTCATACACTGCTCTAACCCCCAGCTACGGAAAACTTATCCATAAGGAATAGAAAACCTTCCCTGGATAACTATTATCGTAATAAGGTTCCCCCGACCACGTTACATAATTGGTGGAGGCGCCGAAGCTTTGGACACGTATATGTACAAAGTTATCAATAACATTGGATTCGGTTTGGTTTAAAGATCTTGGTGTTAGTAACGTAGTTATTAAATAAATAATTTTTTATGTAAAAGAAAAATACGGTTTTGTGGCCAATGAAAGCCGTGCATTTTATTTTAAAATAAAAAATAAAAATTTTTTTTTATTAAATAAACTATATATAAAAGAAAATTTTTATTTTTTATTTTAAAATAAAATGCACGGCTTTCATTGGCCACAAAACCGTATTTTTCTTTTACATAAAAAATTATTTATTTAATAACTACGTTACTAACACCAAGATCTTTAAACCAAACCGAATCCAATGTTATTGATAACTTTGTACATATACGTGTCCAAAGCTTCGGCGCCTCCACCAATTATGTAACGTGGTCGGGGGACCTTATTACGATAATAGTTATCCAGGGAAGGTTTTCTATTCCTTATGGATAAGTTTTCCGTAGCTGGGGGTTAGAGCAGTGTATGAGGTATTATTTTATTCATAACAATAAGACACGTTTGGTTTAAAGTTCTTTATAAATTCATATATTAAAATAATTATACTTTACTTAAACAGGTAGATTTTAGATGGCTGTTAATAAGTGAGTTCGTTCCTGTTGATGAATGTTGCCGAACTGAAGGCGGTGTGTCAATTTAATTATAATAATAATGTGTACGGGTAGAAAAGTGTCGAGTGTGTATATTTTGTATTGGACCTTGGGCAATTCTATAGTGTGTGTGTGTTTTGTGTCTAATTTATATATATAGGATGTAACCAATGTTACACACCCTAACTTCGATTATCTTATTTGTAACAGCCTTATTGAATTACTTATTCTGTTTAGATAAGATAAATGGACTTACCTAAAGTACTAATAAAATAAAAATTGTTGTTTATTTTTTTTAAAACTGTTGATTCTATATTATATTGTGGCATAAACCAGCCTTACTAACTTTACTCATCTTGCATGATTAAGTAACTGAGTGACCGATGCACTCATGTAATTAAACAATCGTAATATAATATAATATAAATTGTATATTCATATTATACATAAATCTTTCATTGTATGCACAGTAATTTTTATATCATGCGTCAATTATCATAATACTGTCAGCTCCCTCTATGATGGGTAAGATTTTAATACACAGGGTTGTTCTATGAGAATTAAGTCTGTATTTTTGGGATAAATGATTAGTAATGTATTATACATTGTTATAAATCGGCCATATATGTATAAAAATAATTTTAAGGTACATCTTGTTAGGTTCTATCATTGGATGACCTCCTTTTCATATTTTTCTGTAAATAATAAATAAAGATATACCTAATACTAATTTAAATCAATACATTTTACACTTAAAATATATGCATAAGGTACACATTTAATTTATTGTTAAAAATTATATTTTTAATACAGATCAAGAATTACAATGACTGACTCTATTGTGGATAATACATCAGACTGTCTAGAAAAAGATAAATTATCATGTTCAACAAGTTCACCAGCTCCTGTTGATCATGACGTACTGGCCGATACATCTAATTTGGATGATAAGTCTGAATCATTGAGTAAAGAGTCTCCTATTAAGGAAAAATCTCCTATTAAGGAAAAATCTCCTATTAAGGAAGAATCTATTGAAGATGTAAAACATGAATCTCCTACTTCTGAGAATGAAAAAAAAAACAATTTTGAGATTGGTGATATTGTTTGGGCTAAAATTGGAAAATATCCATTTTGGCCTAGCATAGTCTGTATTGATCCAGATACCAATACTTACTTAAAAGGATCACTTGGTAAGTAATTTATGTTGGTATTCAATAACATTTAAATGGTTGAAATATATTATTATCTATATTTAATAGTTTAATATGTTTACGTATCTTATTTTATTATTCTACTATCATACATATTTTGATACTGGTTTGTTATAGCCCCGCCGTGGCAAGTGAAAACTTTATAGCCCCGCCATTCAAGTTTGTTATCACCCTGCCATTCATATAACAACAGAATTTAAGTTATATTTAGGTATGTGGTGGCCCGTGGGCGGAGTGCATTGTGAGGGCCCCTTATGCATAAACAAAAAAATATTTTTTTTTTTATTAAAATATCATAAAATTGTTGGGCCCCTGGGCTGCAGCTCACTCAGCCCTCCTTAACCTTAACTGGGGCAACAAAAAACGTAGAGGGACAGATAGAAGTTTTTTAGACTCGTATTTGGCAGTATTTATGTGGTGATCAAAACTGAATAATAGTGATTCATTTGAAACCATTTTAAAAGATATAGCAGAATTTTGGGAATAACATAACGCATAAACATTTTTAATTATATCATTGTTTTATATTTATAATTATTCAATTTTTTTTTAATATATATCAATATATCGTTAATAAATAAATATTTTTAATTATACCACTGTTTTATATTTATTATTATTCAATTTTTTAATTTTAATACATATATAAGTATTTATTGTTATATGAATGTTGGGGTGATAGCAAACCTGAGTGGCAGGACTATAAAGTTTTCACCTGCCACGGCGGGGCTATAACAAACCAGTACCCATATTTTAATTTAACTTAAATAGATACTGGAAAATCTTATGTTGGGTATAATATTGTTCATATTATTTTTATTCAGCAGTAATAAAATATTTTATTAAGATAATAAGTAGAGCGCAGATTTCTATGCAATTGCATATATTTTCCTTTTCATATTTTTGGATTTTTGTCAGTAATCTTTACTAATTATAATAACTTGAAGATACTGGCATAATTTTTTTTGCATGTTTAATAGTTATTGCATATTTTTACAAAATTTGAAATATAATGTATATTAAACCGAAAATTTAAAAATAAAATAATATTTCGTCAAGTAGGAATATTACAAATAATTTTGTTGGCATTAAATAATAACTAAAATAAAGTTGAGATGAGTAATCGATTACGATAAACGTATAAGTCTATCTATAATCTTAATTTATCTTGCTGTATCAGTCAGTTGTTGACATACCACTCAGTTATGTTGGTTGATGTTTAGTCCATAAATCGTAAATATGCCAAAAATAAGTAGTTGATTTGCAATAAAGACAATAGATTTCCTCTACAAACAAAGACATTAAGATTTTCACTACTGATAGAAAAATTGTATTTTTCAACCTTTGTTAAATAAATAAAAAAACAATTCTTGCACGTTTTCATGATTTTTAATGCATATTATATGGCATATTTCGATAGTTTTTAGTGCATAAAAATTTGAGCTCTTCTATAAGTATATAACTTTTGGATTGACCTACCTACATAAGTACTTTTTCTATTCTGTTAATTTTATTTTAAGATATTTTTATATTTTATTTTCTTTTAGAAAATAAAAAAACATTTTCATTACATGTACGATTTTGTAATGATAATGGCAGACGAAGTTGGGCCAAAGTTGTAGAAATGTATGATGGAAAAGATAAGTTGCTTGAAAAACATCCTAATGGTTTAGTAAGTTGAATGATTTATTATGAGAATATATTTAACTCATTAGGATTAGATAAATTCAATCAAACAAAATTGATGAAGTATATAGTTGATTTCTTTATACAATATATATATTTTTAAATTTATACTGTTAGTTTTGTTTATTTAATATTTCTTAAGAACTATAAGACACAAAATCAACATTATACTAAAAAATAACAATTAATCATGAAAGAAATGGTAGTGATCAAAAATGTTTTGTTAATTAATACTTTATTTTTAATAATACATGCAAAGTCATAAGATTCTACTCTTAAGTGACGGCTATAAACTAGGGTTACCAGATTATTATTATCCATAACTAAGACGTGTTTAAATAAAAAAAACTAATAGGCTATCTCCCAATATGGAGTCTACCAGAATAATTTATTTCTTACAGTCAGAGGCGCCCGCAGAGAGAGGGGCAGTGGGTGCCATTGCACCTACTGATATTTTTTTATAAACAAAATAATCACTGTGCACATGAGATTCAATAACTTTATTTTATAAAATTTCGGTGTTCATAAAAGCTCATATTAGTGAATTACCTACTGTACAAATAATATTTTTGATTGTCTTAGTTTTACCAAAATAACATAATGTTATTGCGAGTATGTGAATATATAACTTGCATTTAATTTTGTACCCACTGAGCTGATTTTTTGCAGGCCTGATACTAGTGTTGACACTCGCTCAGTCAAACAAAACAAAAATATCCCTCGACTTGCTATGCAACACCATCTCAAGTTGGTTACTGGGGTAGAAATGGTTAGAATCATTATCTATAACAAATGTATAAAATTCTTTTACAAGCATTTTAAAAGTTAAAAAAGATTTTTTGAGTTTAAATTTAAAAAAAAAAGTTGTTTCATCACTTTCATCACAAATTACACAAAACCGACTAACATGTTATTAGTTGTTATAATAATTTTATATTATGAAAAATTAAGATATAAAACATATATTGAATTGATAGGTAATAAACTAATAAATAGTATTAATGCGGGATTCTCTGCTATAGGTAGGTATAACACATAACATTGGTAGACCGCATACTATACTCATACTTATAGTTAGGTAGTTCACAAAACAGAGTTAGACCGCATGGTGCATATTGGGAGATAGCTAAAAAATTATAACTATAGTCTGTCTCACGAAAGAAAGGTACCGTTTCGCACATGTAGACTATAGACCATGAACCACCAGATTGGGAAAGTTTGAGACAGCTCAGTAGTAAAATTATTTTTTCCTAATCTGGTGGTGCGTCGTGCCGCAGGTGGTCCGTGATCAACAGTCTTCATGTTCGAAACGATACCTTTCTTTAGTGAGACAAACTATAATTATACTTAATCTGTATCTAGAATACCTATCTTATCTTCTAACCATCAGTTATTATGTTATCCTTCAATTTCTTAATCGGTATTAAATATAGTATGTACATTGTACAGTAGGATAAATAATAAATTAGTAAACCAAAGTTAACATTTCTTAAAGTAAGATTAGATAAATAGCATGTGAATAATATGACATAGAAACAACTTGTTTTTGTCAATCATTTATATCAATTTTTTTAGATAGATTAACATTTGATAAATAGCTGAAAAATTTTTCAATCTTTCACTAGTAACTACAATATGCTACTGTAAAGTAGAATCTTAAGACATCAAAAAAGACAATTAAAAGTTTTTATTCAGAAAAAGTTTGGTGTAAACAATTTTTTTTTATTAATTAAATTAAAAGTTATTTTTGTGGTGTTTATAGGCTTTTTTTTTGTATTTACTTGAAAACCAGAATGGACATGGTCTATTGTAATATATTTATTTCAAAAAGTTGAATGTATTTAATTTAAAATTATAATATATTATATTATATTAAGTGTTGTACTATAAAGGGTGATTTTTTTTATCAAAAACACTCAATATTTCAAAAAGTATATATTTTATTATTATATTTTATTTACACTCAATAAACACTTCCCAAAACTACTACCCAACTTTGAGAAGAAGCTATATCTCATCAACGGATTAACGAAAAATGAAAATTTGAATGCAATAATACATAAAAAAAAAATAATCATTAATTTATGAAATTTTAAGTATAGGTTGTCATTTGAAAATTAAAAGTTGATAGTAGTTTACCCAATAAATATAAGGGTGAAAATAGGGAAGAGTTCTACAATTTTAGAACAGTATGGATCTTAAATTTTTTTAAAAAAAAAATATGAAAAAGTCAATGCTTTTTCAAATAATGAGTGTTGTTTGATAAAAAAATTACCCTTTATACAGTGAATTTATTTTTTAATATTGTTCCAAATTCAACTTACAAAAGTTACACGATGTATTTATATTTAAATGTATACAACTATTAATATTTTAATTAACTATTTTATTTAAAATATAAATATCATATATTTTAAGGGTAATCATAGAGATATTATAAATTTATCACGTTCAACTAGTAGTTTAGATGACGGTATCAAATTATCTAATGCATTTTTTTTGTAATAATTCTTAATGTTTATAGGCATTGATAAAGAATAGTTTGAAGCAAATGACAGTGTGGGATGCAGCAGTAAAAGAAGCTGATAATTGGTTGAAAGTAAAAAGGTAATACTATACTTAAAATTATAGATTAGATTATTAATTATATTTTTAACTCCTTCCAATGTGATAAAATATACACAATTTTCTTCTAAAAAAAAAAAAATACTCATCTTACACTAGGACAAATAGTTAACCTATTAAATATTTATTTTTCTTATTTACAGTGTCTGTTGGTTGAATTTAAAAAAAAAATATGTTTCCTATTATTTAATTTAGATTAATATCTATATGATCTATATGGCTTTTAATTTATATGAATCCTTATTAGCCTTATTTTTAACATTTTGTTGTTTACCTTTATTGGATCGACCAATTTTGTTGATTGTTATTTTAATTATATGACCATATATACTTATGAGTTTATGATTAGAAAATAATATAATGGTATTGATTAGTGCAACTTAAATTATTATCATATCAGAAAGATAAATGTTTTGTAGGCCTTTTATCACATTTCCACTGTCTTAAATATGTTTAAAATCAACTTAGAATGGAATAATTATACTAATAAATTATTTATTTTGGCTGCATGTTACTTTTGTCCCCTAAGATAGATGATAAGAATTTGAAATATTACTTACTTCGGGTATGTTGCATCCCAAATAATAATATTTTAATTACAATATGATTTAGAATGTTGAAATAATAAGAATTATTTAATAGTCAAAAAGGTATCAACAATGATATTATTATTCTCAGTCATATTTTTACCATAACTTATTATCTATGTAATTTAATAAATGATGATAAATACCCTAAACTACATCCTGAGTAGATGTGATGTTTTAGAGATATACAAATGAAGTACCTAACCTAACCTGTCTATGAACAATTTATAATTTTATTTTTAGTCAACACTATTACATATTACAATAGGTATTAACGTACATGATAAATTAAATATGGCAATTTAGATATTATGTAATTTAAAAGAAATATCTTATGATGAAAGTATTTTTAAAAATGTTGTTAAAATTACTTTAAAATGAAAAATCAAAATAAAATTGTAAATGAAGTGAGTGTTCCACTTGTCTTTTGCAAACCCTTAATTAATTTGAATTATTTCATTTGAAATATAATTTTTAATTTTATCACTAACACCTTTATAATAATTTTATGTTCATCAGTCTTATAAAATCTCAAATTAATTCATATATTCTTATGAACAGTTAGATTAAATCAAAACAAAATTAGTCGAGTGACTAAAAAGATAAAATAAATAGTATCTAATTTAAAATCATTTTTTTTAACAATATGATAATATACATATCTATATTTTAGTTTTGTGTATCTACATTTAGATCTGAAATAAGCAAATTTATTGAAATATTAATTTAATGTTATAATTATTAAATATAAAAATTTACATACCTATATTTAGATGGTTTTTTTTTGTATTTGTGTTTAACTGTAAAATTATATAGTTACAAAATTATTATTTGGTGCACAATTAAAATGTCAATAAATATCACAAATAAGTCGTGTCCTAACCGCAACTGCTGTCAAACTTAATGAATATAAAAATTATATGACAAATAAATCAGAATAGTAACAGATGGTGGCTTATATATATTTTTTATTGTAATTGTAAATTTTCAAATAGTGTACATGTAAGGTACTAGAAAAAAAAGAATGAAACATTTATGATTGTAAATTTTATTTTCAAAGCACTTAGTAAACATGGAAATTATTGATCATTAATGTAAAATTGTTGCTACCAACATTTTTCATTATTATTTAGTCTATCTGCAGTTTAATAGTTTAAATTTGTATTCATCAAGGTTCTTATTTTATTAGTATTTTATACTTCAAGTTAAATTATAAATATAACATTTGCATGAAATGATATTATAGCTAAAAAAATATATAATCCATGTATTGCACGATGAGAATTTTTTTTTCTTTTCTAAAATGTATGAATATTATATTCTTTTTTAGTATAAAATAATAATAAAAATGTAAATGTCAATGTTATAATAGTTTAGAATATTGTTAAAACCTTGTACATGAAAGTCTTAATAATTGAAAATGTAATTTACCTTTCAGAAATGAAAGAATGGTCAGATTTTCCAACAGAAATGGTTTGAGTCTTTCTGAAATGAATGGTTTGGGTGCTTCCAAACCAAAGAGTCCTCATCCGGGCTCTTCCAAAACAAGGAATAGGAGTTCAAAATTCAAAACTGCTTCTAATCAACCTCATGATGGCTCTTACATTCCTACAGTCGTGAGTTATATCATTTATTATTAATAATTACTGTTTTTTTCTAATGATAAGTTATGTATCCTTAGGAAGAATTTTTAGCTAGCAGGAGAGCTATTGATCTTGCTGCTCAAGCAGCAAAATGTGAACCAAGTACAAGTGGTTCTCATGTTATGAAAAGTAGAGCTAGTTCTAGTAGTTCTTCTATGCCTCAATGCTATGTCAAGTTAAAAGATATAGCGAATACAAAACCTATGGCTACACTTTTGGAAAAACCTATGGAAAAACCTATAGAGCTGCCAAAAAAAGCTGTAAAAAGGAAATTTGTTGTTGATCCAGAAAAGAAAAAGTTACGGGAAGCTTTAAAGAAAAAAAAAGCCAAAAGAGCATTGCAAGTTAAAAAATATGGTTTCTCTTATTCTTCATCAGAATATGAAAGTACTGACGATGAAGCCCCACCCTTGGTACCTTTCAATCCGAATCGGAAGGTGTTGCAAACATTAAAAAATGCAATAGCGTACGTATTAATTAAATAGTTTTCTTAATAAATCATAAATATATTTTTATTTAATTGTATATGTTATTGTTAATATAAATTGCTTAGTTGACCCCTAGGCTCCCTAGGCTATAATTACTTGTGATACTATTAAAAATAACTTTTGGTACTTGAATTTCTTTCTGTACATACTTGGTTAAAAGTTAGTGAATGTAATAATGCAGCAATTGTTTTGTTTTTTCTCTGGATAGGTTAGGTTGAAGTAATAAAATTGCCATCCTATCATTTAAAAGGCAACCGTAAACCAACACTTAAAATGTTTTATTAGTATTTGTCCTTTCTAATAACCCCCATAGTATATCGATATATCACCATAGCCAACAGATCATAAAACTAGCAAAACGATTGACTAAGTATTTCACTATTTTTTATGCATATAACAATTTGAAATTGTTTTATTCAATCTTTTGACATGAATAATATTAATAATGATAATTGAATGTATTATAGATATCATGTATACCTATTAGATTACATAATTTAACTTGCCCTTTTGCTTGTTATTATTTCAAAATTTTGTTAAATAAAGAGTATGATAATTTTTTTAATTTAAAATGCTAATCATAAGTAAGACATTAAGTAGAATTTTATTTATATGTTAAGTTGTTTCTATAATATTAAAGTTTGACTCAAGAATAAATCCCTGGATAAATATTTTCTTTTTGTTTGAATTCTGATGAAAGTGGCATTTTTGTTTGGTAATTTCATATTAGACTTATTAGTATATAATGGTTGTAAACCATTCAAGGCAACTACATTAGTAATATATACGATTGGGATTTGAAAGCAATATAATTAATAAAATAAAAAGCATTTAAAATGTAAAAAACAGAATTTAATTTATGTAAAAAGCAATACAAAAATATACTACAAAATGAAATATAAATACTAACAAGTTAATATTAAAAAAATAATTTGACGGATGCGGATTGACGAACAATCTTGAATCTACGCATTATGAACATACCTTAATCTTTACATAGGTAGTACGGGCACAGAATAACCAGAAACGACACACACTGAACACTCAAAATGTTGTTTAACTTGGTGGAATATCAGTGTATTCCATGTATACAATAAAAATGTAAAATTCAAAAGTATGTTTACTTGCATTTATGTGAACAATAATTATTGTACTAGTTGTATTATTTTATTAGGCTAAAGATAATTGCCTCCGTTATCTTTCTACCGGCAGCACTTATATTCCACCAGGTGTTGCAAATCTGTGCCCCATAAGAACCCTTGTTAAACTGAAAAGGGGTCTCTTCTGGTTATTCTGTGGTACGGGTACTTTTATGGCCGTATCAAATACTTGATAAGACAAAAATGGATAGAATATTCAGCAATATTGATAAATATTGCAAAGAATAAAACTCATTTGTACCGATAATATGTAAGCTGTGTATAAAATTATTAAATCCACTGAAATTAAACACAAAAAATATATTAACAATTACAAAAAGCAAAAAAAGCAAAGAGTCATTTATAAGTAAAAACGGCAAAAAAAAATACATCAATCATCTTAAAAATTAAATTAAATACATTTTTGTATAAAAATTATTTTTCTATTATGATTATTAAAAGAAAGGATTTTGCCTTCAAATCGGAACCAACCCTAGTAATATATATAATGACATATTTCAATAATAAAATGTATTTTATAAACATTAGTATTACAAATTTTATTCAATAATTTTATATTTTAGGAATTTAGAATCTGAAGGAATACAAAGACTTAAAGAAAAAAGAATTTTAATTAAGGCTATAAGACTTGCTGAAAGAACTTCTAACTTCAACAAAAAGAAAGTGGAAGAGGAAGAGTCTGATGAATATTAACAGTATAATATATTTTTGTAAAGATGTATCTTATTTAGTAAGTAAAATATTAATATAATGTAACTGTATATAAAGTTATACTGCAATTCACTGCATTGAAGAAAAACATTTTTATTTTTAATACTTTAAAGACTCTGTTTCATATTAATGTCGTGATATAGTTATTTATTATGTATAATTTAAGGTGCTAATGGCATATAACCATACTTTAACTTAACTACATTTATTTAAGAAGGAAACAAAATATATAATATCAGAAGTCTTTTTTTTACACTTGTTATCATTTTAAATTAAATTTTCTTTTTTTACAGTAAGAATTAAATTTTGTAGTACTTGACATTCATGTACATTTTTGTAAATAAGTTTAAAATGATTATAATAAAGGAATATATCTCATTTAGTGTTCTAGTTGTGTTTTATCTTATAATTTATACATTTCCTTGTTTTTTTTTTTTATTCTTATTATCATAGATGCAATATTTTACATGTGTTGATTTAAATATTGTTAATTTTTTTGCAATGGAGATATATCAAAAAATATTCTCTGAACAAAATTATAGTGTTCATAAATAAATAGGTAAATACCTGTTAAGAATACTGTCTCATTGATTAGCTTGCAATGAATTTTATTTTGTAGACCCAATAAGTATTAAATGTTATTTGAAAGTAAAATATAATATGTAAGCTAGAATTGTTGAAAATTCTAATCTATGTTGGTGATTATCTATAGCCTATGCAAAAGGTATTACACTTTTTGTAGTACTATATGCTACATATTATACAATGTTATTAGATTTTATTTGCCCTAATTGACATTTTTTTTGTTCATTATAAAAATTAAAAATACATTTTAACATTAGAACTACTTACGAAACACAAGTTATATAAAAGTTATACATGCTGTTAAGAATGTCTACACATATTTTAAAATTTGATGATTGAAAAAATGAAATTGTGTAAAAAGTATAATTGATGTTGAAGTTATAGTTCATCATACTTGGGAAATAGCCAAATAGAATGGGATAAATTGGTAAATTTCAATCATTCTAATAATTTTCACTAGGCTTTTATTTGAAAAACTTCCCAAAAAAAGTAATGGGACAGTTACATTTGAAAAAATTATGAATAAATGATGATGCAATCTTGGGAAATATTGAAATAAAAAAAAAATATCAACTTAAAACAGTGATAAATTATTTTAAAATTTGTCCTATATGTGTGTAAGACGTTGATAAATAATGCTTATGCAATACAATAAAAATTAATGCTTATAAAAATACATTTTTTGTTCTCACAATGATTCTCATAGACCAAAATATGTTCACAAGTAAATTGTAAAAAGACATTTTTTTAAATTATAATTAAAACTAGAATATGATATAATAGTAATATAAACAAGAATAATTTTTTTTAAATACCTACTATTTAGTATTTCAGGAAATTTTAAAGAAACCTGTGTATTGTTTTCCAAACACGTGCCCGATTTTGCTGAAAAATTCAAAAATACTACCAACTATACAAGTCATCTAATACAAGAGCTACTTATTAGTCTGTGTACTCTTAGTGTAAGGGACACAATTATACACGAAATTGGAGATGGTATATTTGGTGTGATGTGTGACGAAGCACGGTTAGTACATAGTATTTATTAATGACTTCAATAATAAAATAATTAATATTAATCATTAGCTTTATTATAAATGTGTATTATTTCGATGTACTTTCAGTTGTTATAAGGAAGAACAAATGGCTCTATGTGTTCGGTATACAAAATATTTAAATATATATGAAAGATTTCTCGGATTGGTTGTTCTCTAAAACAAGATGCCCAAGCATTAAGTCAACATATTTTGGATTATTTCAAAGTTTGTAGTTTAAGTGACAAAGCTCAAATTATTGGGCAATCATATGATGGGGCTAGTGTTATGGCTGGAAAATATAATGGTGTACAAGCTGAAATCCAAAACAAATATTCTTGCGCAGTTTATACTCATTGTATAGCATCGTGTTAATCTGGTTGTTGTCGATATGTGCAAATTTGTGAGAGTAAGTGTAGAAGAAGTGTTGTAAAATTTAGTAAAATAGAATTATAATTTAATATGTTACATTTTTTAAATTATTATTTAAGGAAACTAGATGTCTATTTAATACATTAGATAGTTTATATTATGTTCATTTTTCTTATCCCACAAAAAATCAACGACTCATCGACATGCAAAAAAAATTAGGGCTCAAAATTAAAACAATTGGTAGAATAAGCGAAACAAGATGGAATTGTCGGTACAAAAATTGTGATGCTATTATAGACTGTTACCAAGAGATTATTTATGTCTTGCAAGAAGAAATAAAAAATGACAATGACAAAGATGTTAATGAAGCTATAGGTAATATATAAAAAATGTTACACATTTTACTGTTATTTTTTAAATGATCTTAATACAAATTTTACACTTCATTAGGAATTTTTACTAACTTGCAAAAAAGTTCTTTTATTGTAAATTTGTTTGTTATGCGCCAAGTACTTAGTATCATTAATGTTCTAAGTAATATGATGCAAGATAAAAATGCCACCTTAGGGAAATCAGTTTGTTTCTTGTAAAACAATAGAATTTATTGAATGCTTTATTGTTTCAGACTGAATTGAGTATATTTTTTCAAGAATCTTCTGTATCAAGTTGCAGTCAAAATTCAGCACAGTTTGGGTTTGGACAAGTGAGTTATTTCTATTGAAAATTAATAGTAGTATTTTAATATTTATATTATTTTTTCAGATGACCCCGTGTAATACTCCAGCTACACCACCTAATTTTCCTGACACTCTGATTGCCTTTTCACGTATGACAACTACATCTGAAAATTCAAAACTGGGATCATCACCGAGTGAGTATACAAATGTCTTAAAGCACCTTACATTATATGACAAAAATGTAAACTGTATTTATGATTTTACAAGTGCTTTTATTTGATTACATAATGTTTTTGATATCCCATTTCTGACTTGATGTTGTGATAGTGCAAACCTCACATCATCATCAAACTTTTTGAAGGTTCTCCATTTGTTTTTCTCCATGTTTCTTCCCTACCTATGAGAAACAAATCCTTTTATTTTTTTCTGACTCGTTTCACCTCTTATAGAAAATATAACTGACAACTCCATAGAATGTTACACTGGCTTAGCCAAACTTAGTTTCATAACACTTAACTTTTCTTTTTTTATTTATGTATATATATCCATTGTTAACTTTTATGTAACCAATGCCCTTGAAGTATCTAATTATCAAATAAGTAAATATTATTGAAATAGATAGAAATAGATACTAAATGCAGTATAGTATATTATATAATATTTACTAGAGCCCAAATTTTAGATGCCTACATTTTTTATTATTTTTTTGAACGTCTTAAATAAAAACATATTTTTATAAAGTATGAATCTAAATAACATATTTTGGTTTTTTCCTTTTTACAACATTTTAAGGTCGTTTTGAACTACTTTTTTTTTAATTTAAAGACCAATTGAATTTATATTTAAATTCTAAGACCACAATTATTGTCAAATTAGATTGTTCATCATTATTAATACAATATATCAAAAATAAAATTCATAGTATATTTTACATATTATTTATAGAATAAAAATAATAAATTAGCATCTATTTTTCCTCTAATTACACTTGTGTTAAATTATTAAAATATTTTATAAAAATTATTTTTATTGTATGTTCTAGGTATGTCGGTTTCTCCTCAAAATAGAACCTCATTAGAAAACAGTCAATCAAAGAGGCACCCATATGCACATTTAGTGCCAAACACTGTTTCAAATAACACATAGGGAACAATCATGTAAATTTGTTATTTTTAATATAAACTTAGCCATATTATTGTTTAAGTGTCCAAAAATGACACATGCTTTTTGTAACTTTTTACTCTAGAATAATATTTTTTAGAGATATTTTATCAATTGATTGTTATTATATATATTATCATTTTTTTTATTATTATTATTATTTATTATATTATTTCTGTTGGAAGATATTTTCATTAGAATAAGTTATTTATGAAACATCATAAATACTCAATTTAAAATTAAGTTATAATATTGTAATCATAATTCAATTTCTGTCAAAAACCACTCTGTTATTGCAAGATGCTTAAGATAATAATTATATTAGTTTTTGATTAAAGAGAAAGATCAAACTTGACATTATTTTTTTTATTATTATATATATTTTTTTTATATACATAAATAATTTATATTATAATAGGTAATATGTTATTTTTGTTTATATAACTCAAAATTTCATTATAACTGTGTATCAAGTTTAACAAATACGTTAATCTGCATCAGGGGAACATGAAACAAATTTTTAGCTCAGATAGCATTGTATAGAATTAAAGGAAAAAAAATGCAAAAGTCATCAACATCCTAACTCTAATGATCAGATATCTGTATAATACTTCAAAATCTGATAGTATATGAATGTCTAAACGTATGATTAAATTTTTTTTTCCTAATTTATAATAAATTTGAAAAGTAAAATAACATTTACTCCATTTACCAAGAAAATGTGGTTACTTAACATACACGACTGCACATGAAAAGTAGGGATATCAGTACCTATAGGGTAGCTTTACAGCAAGGTACAATACATTTTGATTTATACACAATTCCATAATCTTAGTAAACACAGTAAAGAGTTATCAGAATTTTGGGCAAAAATCAAATATTTTTTATCTTACACAAATATTAATTTATAAATTTATAAAGACTAAAATACATTATTTTATTTTAATCAATTCATTTTAATATTATCAGTTTCCAAGGGTTCATACTTAAAAACATAGGCAATTTTAGTAATATCAGTTCCCTTCATTTAAGTTCAAGCATAATTTACTTTTCATACTAGAGTGAAAAAAAAAATTAACCAAATTAAAATATTAAAATATTATCTGTACACTTGTTAAAATATTTTAATTTTAAAGCAGTTTTGAAATTATTACATTTTCATATCATCTTATAACTAGCTTTGAAATTAGATTATACATTTTAACTAATTGAGTGCTTGTAAATAGTAAAAAATGTGTTAGTATTATTATTCAACGCAATCAGTTTAAGAGATAATACTTATTATTTAGTAAAATGAAACTACAAGATGCTAGCGTTAAAATTTATTTGATTATTAGCTGTTAATTTTTATGTATGAGTAAAAAAAAAATTAACTATTAACTATTAAAAAAAAAATTATAATACAAGTGATTTTAATTTATAATGCAAACAACTTAATAAACATACCTCTTTTTCAATTATTTCTTCATCCCCACATAGGTCAATAAACATTTTGATGAATGTCCTAGTTGAAAAAACCATTATTAAAATTAGTAACAGTAAGAGCTGTTCTTACAATGTTCGGTTAGTGCCTGATAACGTTAATTGGAAGAATTTATCTCATGAGTTAACCGATGAAATTCTACGGTTAACCTTGACCAACACTTAACCGGACATTGTAAGAACGGCAATAAGAAAGACAAAGTCAAATGAATAAAAAATTAAACTAATACCTAAATTTAGTAGAAAATATATTTAAATATCACATTATTATTAATTTATTTTATATATATTATTTATATATTTTATAAATTAGTAATTAAAATATGACAAAATATATTATTATTATATTATTAGTTATTTCATTTCTATTTTAAAATATTTAGCTATAATTATAGCTAATGAGATTTTAATGCGCATTATACCATTAAAAAGAATAGTTAGGTAATTTTGAAAACTACTGTAAAATTATACTTTAAACTTTTAATAGTTAACACATAGTGTAACTGAGAGAGCGTACTGTTTTGCGTACCAATACTAAAAGGTGACAGCAGAGGCGCATTTGGAAAATTTGCCGTCGTTTTTGGAGGGTTTAGTGGTGGGGACGCGCTAGAACAGACGAATTTTGGTCGCCGCCTAGAAGCGCTCTCTTAGTGACCTGACTATAGATACTATTAATGGTAATTAGTTCACTAATAAAATATGAGTAGTTTACTACTAAGTATACAAAACATCAAAACTAATGCAAAATTACTATTCTGATTAAATAGTTAACTATAAGAATACTATTAGAAATAATAGTAAACTACAATGAATAAGTAGTTAACTATACTAAAATTAGATGGTTATTTTTACTAAGAGAGAAAAATGATAAAAACTATTATCCAGCCCAACGGTAGTGACGCGCGAAGGTAAATAAAAAAAAAATAAATAGCGTAGTACCCACTAGCCACTAACACTAACGTACTCGTATAATAACAGGAAACGGAATTGTACCATTGAAATTTACAACTTTAAGATAATACAAAGACATCAAAGGATGACTAACATAGGGACCAAACAGCATATTGTCTGTGATATTTACATATAATTTATAATATCACGCACAATATGATTTAAGTACATACAGTCTCATATAGTTTATAAAATATTTTTTGAATAAAACTGTTTTAAGCTAATTAATGATATGAAAATTAGAGTTTTCACAGGCTGCCGATCGAATCTTATAATATTCTATATACAGTCACAGTTTATGTTGATATATTCTTATTATTAGTTGTTACCTTAAACCATATATAAGTATTGATTGCTAATTAGTTAATTATAATATTATTAATATACTCAGAAACGATAATCCCCACATCAAATATAGTACTTAGCACAAAAACAAAATGTCTGATATTTTAAATATTGTTACGTGCAGTAAAAAACTAAATCTTGCATAAAAACGTAGCTCTTGGGCTAAGGCTTTATTATTGAACTACGGTGATTCGGTAAAGACTTCTACAACACACGTGCTACGTGCATAATGTAGGTATTACATAGTAGGTACCTACAAATATCTTGAGATAAGTAGGTATACAAGAGTACAATTTAAATGTGTATTTTCCCTCCATTTAATAATGCACCACAATTTATTTTGTTTTAATAAATAATAATACTGCGTGTATGACATAATAGTAATATCGCTCATACGGTATCGTATTTTATTTTCGAACGGTTCATCTGTTGATGGTATTTCAATGCTGCTAGTAGGTCAGTAGCAAACTCATCGGTAATCCGTAGTTGGGACACCCGCAATATAATATAACCTACAGGTACAGAGGTTCTCGTTTATATTTCGCTTTTTTTTTGTAAAATAGGTTAGCTTGCCGTTTTGATTTATTTGTACTGCCACACCCCGCCGATTCCATAACGGTGCCCGACCGGAAACGATGGCAGTGCCCAACGGTAACGAATGCGCCAAAAAGCAACAAAACAACAACGGCTGGCTTAGTGTTGTTGGTGTAGTGAACGGTTTTTCGGCATACCAAAACCCCGCAGTACCCCACTCGCCGTCCCACCTACCCACCGACCCATTGTTCCTTGGGCGGCCAGACACTATTGTCACCAGTACGGATGATACTGTATCGGCTCCCGTTGACTAATGTAACCTATGTCTGTCTACCTAACCTAATTTGCAGAGTTTCTTTGGGTGCGTTTCGGTTACACGCTTTGTAGGGTCAAGCGCTCACGAGTGCTTCAGTGATGTTTCACATACGCTATAGATTTATTTATTTTAAGCGTTATATATTATATACATATTTTAAATTGTTAATTTATCTATTTATTTAAGTCACATAATAATTACATTAATTTTATTTATTTATTTATCATATAAAAATTTTAGAATTTTTAAATTATTTTGATGTAAAAAAAAATTATTTATTCGTATGAGAATTCATTAATATTCAGTAATGTAATAAATTTATAATTATTTATAATATACACAATATTCAATAATATTATAATTGTATATAGTCAAACATATTTTTCTTAAGTTCAAGTAAATTATACCTATTTTTTTTTAAAAAAAATATAAATTCGTAATGACAGTTCATCGTTTTTTCATTTTTCATTTGTGGCCAGCGAAATTACAAGAGTGATCGTCACGTATCTAGTGAACGAAAAGTGACCGCTGATTCGAACGGTCCCGATGGTATCTGTTATGGCATTTTTTTTTTCATATACATTTTTTTTTTATTTATTTACTGATTTTGATCAAGCGACAAACGCAGTTTGTCGAAACGGGTGCTGACCTTTATTCTACTGAAGGTTACTATAGTTAGGTTTAGTTACTGTACATTTTCCGGCAAATTAAGTGATTTAAGTCATTAAGTTTTTTTTTATGATTGTTTAGGTTGATCGTAGGTATTTTATTTCCAAAGGCATTCATACATATAAAAATATAATAAATAGTATACATTTATTGCAATAATTAATACTGTAATATTTACAAAAACATCAACTATTTTCAAAACATCTTTCTAATATTCAAATAATATTTATTAGAAAAATATATCATCTATACATGGTAGTTTCATTAAATCAACATAACCTACATAATAAATAAAACGATACAAATAAAAAAATAACACAGCTTAATACTGAAATTTACTTAAAAATCAACTCAACATACAAAAAATGGTAACTGTAAGTCTGTAAAACCAAGAAATATATTAAATAATATAAATAATTAATTAATTAATAGATTATTATATTCGCAAGCGAATAAGTCACTGTAACCGATGAGTTAAATTTGTACTTATACATAATAATAATATTTCTTTATTACGGAAATAAATTCCAATCAGCTTTATTTTTTTTCGTTTAATATGTATATAATATATCATACCATGTACGTAAATTATCAGTAGTTTATGTATACCAATAATATTAATAATAATTAAAAAAAAAAACATACATCATTGTAAAATCAATACAATCATCACTCCGTTCAGAATCTAAAATAAAAGAACAAATAGCTATTAATATCATACATTGTAATATTTAAATGTGTGAAATAAAAAATTTAATTAAATAAAAACGAGGTACTTAATAATTTTGTTTCTAGTACCTTCCCAATTAGGTATAGTAATTTGTTAAAATAATAATTATTATTTTAGTTTAAAAAATATATTATTAAATTAAGGAAGTTTATAGGTAAAACTAACAAATACTATCGGTAGAATTAATTATACACACAAACATTAATTTAAGAATGGAATATATTGAATAAATAGACAGTTTATTAAATGTATATAAAAAGCATTATTAAATTAACATCGGTTTTTGTTAATTTTATACAACAAATTGAATACATTTAATAAATATTACATCATACAAATTACAAAATATATTTATCGAAATAACCATACTAGTATTTATTATTAACAATATTATTGTTAAATTCAACATAATATTATTCAATATATAAATCCTATAATATTTTCAATTTTGATGCCCATCATATTTATTGTAAACAACATTACTATTTTTTACTGTTATATGAAAAACACAAAATTTAGACAAGTGGTACCTATAGTTTATTTTTTAATTCATAATTTACCTATTAATATTAAAGGCGATTGGTGAAATAGAGAATCGTAATATATTAATGTATTACTTATTATTTACGACTATCAAACTCCTAAAGGTTAGTTCTAAGTAGATAAGTATAATATTTTGTGAATATTTTTTTGTATTTTTCATAATGTAGGTATTTTTTTTTATTTACATATATTTTAAAGCTTCAATAACATAGTCATATAAATTTATTTTTAATAATACACATGTAGTACACATTTTTGAAATTAGGAATAATATATATCACTATATCAGTAATATAAATTAAATAATAGATTATTATTACAATATTTAACAAAATATGTCGTAGTCTTAGAGAATATTCGTGGACAAAGTCATGATTTTTAATAAATTGATTAAAATCCATTATAGATGGTATCTAGAATTAGATATTTTGAATACCTATAATTAATTCAAAATTATTTTATTAATTAATTAGGTACCTATAATATTTTTATCCAAACTTAATTGTTTTCTTCTATACAACAGTTACTTGATCAACTAACTTATTTTATGTAGATAATTTAAAATGTTTTAATTAATAAGTAATTCAAATTGTGATTTCTGTTAGCAGAATGGATTTACATAGTTACATTGAATACAAATAATCAACATTCTGCTGTACCTACTGTACTTTCAAAACTAAGCTAAATTAGTTATTATTAACATAAATATTCTAAATTGATAAATTTAAAAAATAATTATTAAATTAATTATTAAACCTGTTTATATTATTAATATTATCAAAATAATTTGTTTTATAATATGTAAACGAAATATTTCTGAATTACAAGCATTGGTAGGTCATTACAAATTTATACATCTACTAAAATCATCCAGCACATATCAATGTACAGAACAGCAATGTACACAAATATTTCCCAATTTAAGTAATTTCAAAAGACATTTGGCTAGAAAACGTAATATACCTTCACATAAACCTTCTAATACTAATAATATCTTATGTTTAAATACCACTCATAATGATAATATTATAAGGCGAAATGTAACACAAATTGATGAAACATGTGATGGAGCCTCCAAAAAGGATCAGTGTTTACCTAAAGAAAATCATAATTCTTTTAATCTAATTATAGCTATTAATACTGCAGAAATATTTAATAAATGGCAACATTATACTAAACCAATGGGATATAAGTTTGTAAGTTTCTGTTACAAATACAATTTTAAATTTAAATTAATTCAAATCAATAAAATAAAAACAACCAATATACAAAATAAGATACATCAAATTTTTTTAATTTTCTCATCTTTTTTTATTGAATCAGTAGATTTTTCTAGATAAGTTTCTAATATTTTTGTGTTTTTTGATCTCCTGGATGTATTACATGAATTACAATTAAAATTGACTTAATATTCATATAACAGTAGATATTTTTAAGCTAAATACCTAGCAGCCTTCTCTTGTTAATAAATTAGTGATATTAATATTAAGAACAATTTATTACTAATTTTTTTTTAACAATAATAACAACGTCAAAACAATTTTGGTACTTATCCAAGTTTTTTTTTAATTTTGTCATAAGGTTATAGATAATATATAGTAGGTAGGTTTTAGACACAGGCACTAAAGTATCTAATAAATAATAATATTTAATTAAAAATTATTAATAAAATTTGTTTTTTTAAATTTTAGATAGATATTGACTTTCACAAAATATATAGCAGATACAGTTGTTTTATAACAAAATTTGAAGAAGCTTCTTCAAAACTCATTAAGATACTGGATGAACGGATAAAAGATTGTTGAAGTAAAATTATTATAGAAAAATTAAAAAATACACCAAATTTATCCAATTGTAAGTACTCCACAAATTAGAGTTAAAAAAATTATTTAGTTTATTAGTTTATTAGGAACCTAACTACAAATTAAAATATTCAGTCACTTTCAGATGCTCATTATAACAAACATCATAATATATAATGAATGTTATTGAGGGTACTTGTTAAATTATCATGATTTGTTTAAATTTTGGTGACTATACAAATTCACAATTTTATAGATAAAACCAGTATAATATACAGTATTATATAGGTACCTAGGTACTACATAATTAATTAATTAAGATGGAATAATATTTTAAAGTATAAAATAAATACCTACCGAGTAGGTATGCTAATGGTACTATTATTATTCACAATAGTCAGCATTTTATATATTAGATTACATATTATATACCATTCAGCTAATCATTTATTAACTTATTGTATTTTCAGATTCAAAATTTCTGATAATAATGTACTTGTTACACAGTGTGTTAATTCCTACATCGAGGAAAGTAACAAGAGATGAGAATGGAAAAATATATTATATCAAATATGGGATCAAAGATTCTCAAAATTCAATTATTAAAATTACTGAAACAGCATCAGAAATGGAAGCCCTTTTAAAAAAAATGACGCAGAAAGAAGGCCCTATCCAACCATGTATACTAATTGTTGGTACATTATTCGATCCTAAACAAATTTTAATATATATTTTGATATAGTAAAATACATGACTTTTACAATTTTAAAAGCATTTGATGTTTGCTTCATAATTTTTCATGTTTTACAAAAAGTATTTTATAATATTCATACCAAGTATGACAAATCATGTACCTATACTTTTTGGCTAAAGCATACTCATTTGTTACTATTAAAATGTGTTTAAAAATTATAATTTTCAAAAATTATTTTTATAGGTATTTACATTTATTTTATTTTTTAATTTAGTTACATAATATAATAATTTCATAATTTATATTATATTATTTTATATTTTGAATGTAGTTATTTGTATATAATAATATTATAACACAATACCTATTAATGTTTATTTAGATACCAACATTAATATTATATACATATATATATATATATATATATATATACAACTTGTTTGATTTGTATATAATTATTTTTATTTAATATTGTATAACAATTTATCTATCTATACATTTTTATTTATTTATATTATAAATCTTTAATTATACTTATGTAAGAACCAATTATCATTATTATTTTTATAAATAAATTTTTGAATATGTAAATTATTAATAAACAAATTCATTAAAATATAATATTCTTAGTTATTTGTTTACTTTAATTTAATAAAAAATGGTATGTTTGACATTTGTATGTTATATAATGGATTTTGAATTACATATAAGTAGTTTATACAATATACATATTAGAAAGTAAATAGAATATCTACAGAGTCAGACTTCAGGTATTTAGGTGGGTATCTATGAAATATAAATTTAAATAAGTATGTAATCAATTACATTTTTTAATCCATTAATATAATTATAAAATTAGTAGACTGTTTATTAAATTGATAATACTCACTTTTTTAAAATCATAAATATTCTATTGATTCCATTATTAAATATTATTAAACTAAGTATATTATAGTTAAGTTTAATAATAAACATTTTGTTAAAATAATTTAATTTTTGTAAATTCAACAATATATATGTATTAAATTAATAATGAAAAAATTAACAAAATTCTAAGTAATTTAAACAAAATGACAATCAAATATATTATTGATACTGAGATGAAACATGAATTAAACTAAACAAATAAATTATTAAATCAAATAATTTATTAATTCTTATTTTAACAAATATTTCATCTTAGTATCAATAAGCATTTTGTTGACTGAATATTAACAATGATATTATTAATTTAATCTATATTTTTGTTAAACTTACTGGTATTTTTCGTCCAGTGTAATAATTATAATAATAATAGGTACTGACGTATTGTATAAAATAAATAACATTTTTGTATTAATCAAATAAATAATATGTATTGACTTATAAGTAATATATAATTTTCAGCAACACCTACCACTAAGTCCTGCGCACTCCATGAACTCTACATATAAAAAATTAAAAAACGTACTGTAAATCCGGTCTTCTGTTTAGTAACATTTATAATATACTTGACGTACAACAATGATATTATATACCTATCGGATAAGTTTTTGTTGTATATCATAAGCATGACAAAAAATAAAAAGATATTAAATTTTAATTATTTTATTACATTTTTAAAATTTTAAAATTATTTATATTCTAAACAAATTGACAATAAATATTAATTAAAAGAGTTTAATGCAATGTTGACGTATATACGTATGCACGTCCGTAACATTAACATAATAAATTTATGTTCGGACGTAAATATATAGTGATAAACTGATAGCTGTTAATGATAAAACGGATAAATGTTATTATTTAAAATAAATACCGACATTAAAAATTACTAAATATTAAATAATTATTTTAAAGTGTATTTATTTTTTATTGTTCTGTTAGTTTCTGATAATAATCTTCTATCGCCGTCGTTGATTACAGGCGTGTAGTACATTCATTGATATTAAACTCTATTTATCTATGAGTACATTGCTCTTATAATATTAATTATTAACATACGCCGACGCGGAAGGCACCAAGTCTTATCTCAATTAACTATGTTTAATTCTTTCTTATTATTATTCTGTAGTTTTAGGCGTAAAATTTTTAAAACATGAATGTATTGTATTAATTATAAGATTTCAAAGCACGTAGCAATATCGTCATGGTGTACTTGGAGTGTCCTGATAAATTCCAACGCCACTTACAGAGAGTCCAAGCAACTACAGCCGTTACTGCACCTATAACCTGTTGTCAGTTGGTAAATAATAAATATTTACTTATATATTCATAAATCACAATAGGTACATTCACATTTTTACTAAGTACACAATATGAATTTTATTTCCAAATAATTAATCTGCTAAGAAAAATAGTTTTTTAGTCATTGTATATTTTTATATTATATAAAAATATTTTAAGCCACTAAAATATGTAATTTTTGATGGAATTGTTGTTTAAATACTTGATAAATATTATCAATGTTTTCGCATAGTTTTTATTGGATTTGCTTAATAATTTGAACTCATATACATATATGTAATATAATGTATTAATGTGTAATAAACATTATTCATAATTAATATAGTTTTGTGGTCAAAATGATTTAATAAAACCATCCTTTCTACAAATAAATCTGTAATATATATAAATATATACTATACATATCTATTCAAAATACTTCTACCATTCAGGATAAGGTTTTAGGTATGGTTGTGCATTTTTTTTTTTTAAAGGCCTATTAAAGTTTTTATTATACATTCAATCATTTAGTGCATTAACTTACTACCCTTGGTCATTAAAATACTTTTTTGTAATCAGGTAATGTGTGATTTAGAGTTCCAAACATTGTTTTTATATATTTTTATTAGTTAATCCTCAACAATGACATAAACATTAAGTATACATAAATTATTGTTCGTACAAGTTAAATTTTAATTATAACTAAGCTTAAAAGTAAAAATAAAATATTTTGTACTACATTGTTGTACTTATGTCTAAACTTATTATTAATACACCTTAAAAATTAAAGAAGTAAATTTATTTGTTTTTCATTTAAAAATAAATTCCTTTCTCAATTATTAGTTTTAATAAAATGAAATACAATACTAATTTCAACTTGATATTATTAACTTTTAAAGAATTACATTTGCAATGAAAAATTATGTTTTATGTAAAAATCAACATACAATTTATGAAATAAATATAACTAAAATAAAAATATAATAGGCGTAGGTACATAAATCAATAAAGTATGGTATTTATAATATCAAAAAAATAATCAAAAATATAATATTTTTATTTATTTTATTTTTATAATCAAAAAAATAATTGTTCCATGAAAAAAAAACTAAAATTAACATAATAATAATTCAAATAGTGTTGAGCTATTAGTATATAATAATTAGAACCTATCTAATACTTAAACAATGATACTAAATTCATTAGAATATATTTGAAATTAAATCATTAGAAATGTTATGTAAATAATTCAATAAGAAAAACAGTTCTATTTTAGTGAGTACATCAAATACTAGAACACACAAATACATTAAAGTTAATACAATATTTAATAATGTAACAACTTTTTTTTTCATATTAGATTTTAAAATATACAGTTAAACTGTTTTTAGTACTTAGATATACAATCAATTACTAACTAATAATACTTAAATATATAACATAATTATGAGATACAAAAAAAAGTTTTTTTAACATATATCTTATATTTAATCAATCAAGTTTAATATATTCAATCGTCATGAGCCGTTTGAGCTATAGCTTTAACCTTCCGCCTTAGTAGTTTAAACTCATCATTGGAACCTATTCTATATTTGAACAAATGCATTTGTGCAGGACAATCACAAAGTTGTTTAAAATGTCGAAGGCATGCCAGTCTTTTTTGATCACACTTACAAGATACAGCAGATATAAACAAAGTGGTATTACAAATCTTACATTGTCTAAGGTCTTCTTCTTGATGTTCAAATTTAACAAAAAGTGCTTGATTAATACCCCAATCAGAAAGTGCTTTACGACGAACTCGTTCAAACTTGACCATTTCCTTAAGATCAGCATATACTAATGCAGCTGCTTTTGGTGTCAATCCATCACAAGATTTCAGTATTTTAAATAAAAGTTCATCATGGGAAAATACACATACTCGTTTGATAGAAGAATAATAGTTAACACATTCACGACCTATTGAAATCCAATCAGCAGGAGCAAAATTCACAGATTCAGCAAAATTAAATCCTTGATTAAACCCAGCATGATAAGCTCTTGGAAAAGTAACAACAAATTCTCCAGCATTTTGATCAGTTCTATAGACTGGGATATTTGCTTTCATCAATATATTCGGATTCAAAATAGTAACCAACTGATGTAAGAGATCTGGCTGCGAATGAAATAATTCTGGTGCTGTCTCCTTCATAACTTCTTCAAAGGCTTCAGCAGAGGCTCCTGGAATTCCATACCATGTTTTAGGTTCACCCCAATGTGAATAATTGATCGAGTAGCTCCAATGATCTTCGTTATGCCAACAAAATGTTGAAAAACACATACCAACATACATCCATGGAACTTTTAAACCAGATAAATCTGCATTAATAAACCTAAAAACTGAGTCTTTAAGTATTGGTAAATTATTTAAATTCCAATGATCTTCTACGTATGACTTGTAAAAAGTATTATCTTCGTTTCCGTTTAGAGCAAGACCTGTAGGGAATCCTGATCCATGATCGATAGTATGTATGTCAGCACCATATTCTGCTTTTACTGTGGAATCAATAGATGAAACAATTTTCCAATATTCCTGTTCAACTTTGTCTGTAGGTACAAGATGAACTGGCATATTAAAATATTTAGATTTAAATTTGTCTGCCATTTCTCCAAATTGTTGAAGTGTGTATTGACGCTGAGCTGGTTCAAATCCAAAAGCATCGCTAGGTTTGTTTAATTCATTGATTACACATTTATCACATCTCCATGTACCCTTTGGAACAGTAGTTAATGGTATGATTAAACATTTCATGTGGAAACTTGAATCACATTCATCACAAATTAAAATAGTTTTTTCAGATTTGTCTCTTCCACATTTTTGACAACAATATTTTTCTGTATAATTTACAGCAGGTTTACTTCTTGTAGACTTTCTTGACTTTAAATGTCCTATTTTACACTTAGTGTAATCATCAGAATCGTTATCATCATCGGGGTTAAGTTTGATTTTTTTAGTAGTTAAATTTGAAACACAAGAATTTTCTTCTTTAATATTTAGAACATTCCTCTTTTTTGCAATTGGTTTGTTATAAATTTCATCTTTAGTGGTAGCATAAAAAAATGAAAATGGATGAAGCCATTTTTGATAATGACTTTTTAAAACTGTACTAGAAGATTTTTTACAAACATAACCCATACGACTAGCCACTTTTTCCCATTTTTTCATTGAACATACTTCACCAAAACCTCCTTCAAATTCTACAATTTTATAAAGAGAATATAAATCTACAACTCTTTATTCTAATACTGGTAGTTTAAAACTGATGCCTTGTAAATGCCAATATTTGGCAATTTTTTCCAAGAAATTGAGTTTAACTCTAGTAATTGCATCTTGTTCATTTAATTTTTGAATTGTGGGTGTAAATTTAAATTTATCAACATCAATAGAAAATGGAGGCTTCCAATTAGGCGGAGGTCTAATTTTACAGATGCCATGTTTTTGTGCTACACTTCTAATTTTAGATATATATTGCAACGGATCTTTAAATTCTTCTGCAGTAGGTTCAAAAACTGGAGCTTCCGGAGGAACGTTGAAAATGAATTTTCCGTTTTCCATAAGACTGACAGGATCAATAAATTTTCCTTCAGGACATTCTTTTTGGTTTGGTTCATCAATTTCAATTTCACACGTTATTTCTCTTTTCACACTCATTTTAATAAAATACTAATTTCCCACTATGATGTATATGTAATATTATATACATACATATATAAATTAATATATTTAAAAAAATTATAATTACTTACGTAAACAGAGATAAAAACACGTTCAATAAAAATTTAAAAATTGATCGAAAAAAGTATCGTAACTGCAACACACTGATTTTCGAAAATTATAATTTTAAAATCCACGTTGTATTGTCGATAGCCAAGGTTTGCGTTTCGAACGACGGACGACTATCCCGCACCACGTACGAAGCGTTACTAAGGGTGGTGTGGACTAGCTACTATCTCAATAAAAAACATGAGGTGGGGTTTGGTTCTCCGGCCAACATAATTTTGATAACATGATATCATAACCTCAAATATTCTCCAATACTAACATGATTTGGTGTTGGAGGTATGTGGTTCTAAAAAGTAAACAAATTTGTCATGTTATTTGTCGAAACTTGAATGCTCATTTTTAAGAATTATAACGCTTAAAAAGAAAAACATTGAAATCAAGGTTATCTAAATCCAACAATATTATAATGCTCAATTATTTTACTTCTGTCCATGGCTAAATAACTAGGTATGATCGTAACTTTGTGATACGGAGGTGTCATGGCCGCCACTGGCAGTGATAGATACGACGTATACCGACCAACGTTGTACGGTGATAAAAATCACAGCCAGTTATGATTTCTTTCCATGCCAAATCGTGCATAGTACATGAAAAATAATACGTGCGCAGCCCAGAACGCATATGCGTCTTAATGAGATCATACCTAGTTATTTAGCCATGCTTCTGTCATTATTACAGACCCCACAGACTTAAATCTGATAACGGTATAGAGAGAAAATTAACTACCATAACTTAAAAAGTAATTGTATACTGTTTAGTCGTATTTAGTTTTTTGTTGTTTTGACATTAATATTTAAAATATTATGTTTTATTATTGAAATGTGAAATAAATGATTTTTTTTATTACAATTATTCAAAAACATAACTTGCTGTACTTTGATCAATTTTTATTCAATTTTAATATATTTTTTTTTTTTTTTTGAAATATTTTGAAAAATATGTTCAACAAAATGGCTATCATTATATAATTTGTCATATGGTAGGTTAGGTTGAGTAGCTAGGAATATAGAGACAATATATGCAGGTGTATTGTGTGTTCTATGTATTGTTCAGAAAGAACAGGGATCATTAAATGTTTTTAATTTTGATTAAAAATAATAATAAAAATTGCATAAATATTTATAATTTTTTATTACAGGACAATTCAGAAAACAGTTTTGTACAAGTCATGGTTCACAGGATTAAAAATCTTACAATTTGTTCGTTCATAGAGCTTAAGTTAAATGAAGTCTTTCTGTTTGTATTTATTTTTTTGTACATTTATACTAATTAAAATTATATTAACAACACAAACTTTCTTGCTAGAAATTATAT